>NC_138158.1:8194220-8214220 GCF_964199315.1 Orbicella franksi | reverse complement strand
GCCGTCATTTTGTTAACAAGGGCACACTGCTATGCTACTCACCATCTATCACAGAATAGATAGTGAGTAGTGTAGCCAATCAGAGAACAGCATTCATGATAGAACACTAGTAGATTTATACTAACACTCGACAGAAACACAGTACATGTTTCTTACTATTAATGATTATTTTCTAAATTTGAATCAGAAAAAAGAAAATACATACTTGACTGTTTGTCGAGAGCAATGAATGAAAAATACAATCAAAATATAACTCCTGAAGACTGTACATGTATATGTACCTTACAAAAAATCCTCTTCCATATTTTTTCCAGAAATCCTTCAATATTTCTTGAACGGACATCTTCCTGCTTGCTATGATTGACAACCATGCTAACAAAAACAAAACAGACTTCCAGAAGTAAGATTTACTGTCTGTGCCTTCCAATAACATGTGAACCCTTCTCAATCTACAGGTGTGTTGTTCACTGCCATCAATCTACTTAGCCGACCCCTCAAGAAGTAGAGGTTCATGTCAGTGGGTTTCAAAGGTCAATGTCTGGATTATGGCTGGTTCTGGACAGTTTTTTTTATCTTTAAGCCACACTATTTTTTCAGAAATTTTGACTTGAATGGGGCCCAAAAAATTTGAACAAAGGAGTTTCGCACATAGCCAAGAGTTTTTCTCTCTCTTTTTTCCCTCTCAGGTGTCAAAGAAAATGTCATGCAATTATAATGTAAAAAAAATCCTTCCACTGACAACTAGCAATCTTACCAAGGAATGCCCAAACACCATCTTTCTCCCGGATGTGGTCAGATCCTGTACCAAAGCTTTCTTCACCACAAAGAGATATGCGCTGAGCATCCATTAAGTTTCCAAAGAACTTCCAACCTAATGAAGTAATGTAATATTTTTTGACCAACAAGTCAGACTGAAGTACAATAAATTAGATGGTATGGTATGTTTAACTTACTTTTAGATAACTTTGTCAGTAAAGGTAGGTGATTTAAAAGTCTGCATCAGGTCATAAGACCCAGCTTACATGTATTCCAGTTTCTGTAGCATCAAGCGACTCTAGGGCAGTATTGGAAATGTATGGGATGTCAGTACATCACAGGGTTACACCCAGCATTACAGTCAAACCAGGTGAAGCATACAGTACCCCTCAAGATTACATTGATGAATTGATTAGTTGAATATTGAACCCGCTACACACTGTAGTTGTTTCAAGAATGCCATAACGGATTCATTTGATTATTCAAATATTGAACTCACTAGTTGTTCCAAGAATACTGCTGATGGGTTCCATATTCAAAAAATCAATTCATTATTGCATTCTCAAAATAACTAGCGGGTTCAATATTCAAATAATCAATTTATTAAATGTAATCTGGAGGGCTACACTTCACTTGGTTTGACTGTAAATTCACCTGTACCCATTTATACTGTACACCTGAGCCAAGAGTGGTACTGTATAGTGAGAGTAACATATCTTTTCCATGAACGCAACATACAGTATTAACCCGGCAAGGGTTTGAGCCTGGCCCATGCCACACAGTCCAGAGTCTAGTACCCTGGACCCTGAAACGTTTTGGAATGTTTTGGTCATAGGATTGAGCAGTTTCCTCCACATCTTTGGTCTATTCGTCGACGTCTTTCTGCCACCCCCCTCCCTGTCTCCACTGCTAATTCAGTGTGACAGGTGCCTAGAAGACTGCATGGGGGCTCAGGACTAGTTTGCGGGGATTGCCAGACATGGGAGTGTTCTACTGTCTGGGGGCTGGATGGTCACAGTGGAGCCCAGGTGCCCATCTTCCATACAGCACGATGCAGTTGTTACCAGTAACTTTGAAAGACGATGCTACTGACTCAGTTTTACCACCTTCTTGGAATTCTACTTTCAAGAGATCAAGCTGACACATGTCTTACCAGTTGGTGTCTCAAAACACTCAATTCCCATTTTCTGTCCCACTCTGTCAATCGCAGCGCTAGTCGGCATACTACGGGCCACACCCTTCAGTCCTGTCTTAACAAAGTATGGAATGCACAGGGCATTTTCTGCAATGACTGCAACTGAGTCTGATGGCGTGACAAAGAATCCATGTTGTCCAAGAATCATGTTACGATCCTGTAGAACATTCAAATAAACCAAACGCATCAGTTAAGCCAGACAATAACAGTTACACTGTAACTCTTATCAGTTCATTTAGAATTACATTATTATTATTTTATTGAACTGATAGGAAATGCTTTTTTGGCAAATTGATTTACTGTGTGTATAACTTATAAACTAAATGTAAGCTAAAAGGAAGAAAGAAAGAGCACAGAAGAAGTGGAGAGACCAAAATGAATGGCAATAATTTTGTTTTCCTCTATGTGCACTTCTTGAGAGCTCTTGTCACTTCTGGCAGATCTTTATGGTAATCAAAATTTAAAAAAATTATTCTTTTACAAAAATTATGTACAAATTGCAGACATCCAGGGACTTTTAAATGTAGCTACTTTTAAAATTCTTGGTTCTCCAATCTCAACTCCAGTATTAGCCACATTGTATGCATTGTAAAATCTTCGACCTTTGAGGACCAGTTTAATTTGTTACTTCTACATCTCAGACAAAATTAGTAATTAAATAGCTCTACTTACCCCATCCCCATCAAAGGCAGCTCCTAAATGATGGTCTCCCTTTTTAAGCAGCTCCACAAGATCAGCAGCATATGTCTGGTTGGGATCAGGATGATGACCTTTAGCAAAATGATTAAATAATAAATAATAAGCTCATTCATGAGGCAGTGGCCTCATGGTTGGTGCACTCAATTCCGGAGCGAGCAGTCCAAGTTCAAGCCCTGGCCGAGAACAGTGTGTTGTGTTCTTGGGCAAGACACTTATCTCTCACAGTGCCTCTCTCCACCCAGGAGTATAAATGGGTACCGGCGAATTGTTGGAGAAACCTAACAAATTGTGGGGAAGTGACCTGTGATGGACTAGCATCCCGTCCAAGGGGAGTAGAAATACTCCTAGCCGCTTCATGCTACAGAAACCGGGATACGCTCTGGCAGCTATGAGCCAGTCCACAGCTCCAAGGCTTCACTTTTTTTTTCATTCAAAGTTGATTGTTCTAGAAATGATATCCATTCAATCAAAGCATGCATGGGTAGCATTTCTGAAATGAACATGTATGAACAAATTCTGTCAACTATTAATAATTAATCTGATATCCTTGAATACAACTTACATAATTTTACTACATCATGTAAATGTATAGTTTACTAAACACGGGTAGCAGTAGATAGACATGTATCAAGTTCAAACATACCTCCAAAATCTTCCTTTGGTTCACATTTCAAGGTGGATGATGCTGGTGCACCCAGTTCTTCACATAAGATTCGCTTCAAATACGGACCAGTTACTGAAATTATGAATGTTTCTTTTCGTCAATATTACATATAGTTATTACTGAGAAGTGAAAAATGCATTTAGGGGGGTGTGAGGGTGGGGGAAGTGATGGCTGGTCGTTAGGCAGCCCAGCGGAAGAGAGAGCATGAGAGCGAGTAATTTGTTGGCTGGAATACAGTTGTAACTAAACAGAGTGAGTAACAGACCAAGCAACAAGGGACTGGACTGATATATAAAAATTATAGGTCAAAATGAAATTCAGGTTAAAATGAAATTCCTTTGTCTCTTAACCCTAATTGTTCATGGAGCATGAATAATTAGGATTAGAAGACAAAGGAAATTGAGAATCAAACTTGGTTACAATCATTTTAACCTGAATTTCAATTTGACCTACAACAATATACATAGTAAATGAATTCAGATTAGAGGCAGGAAGATCGGTAAATGCATGGAGGAAGGAATGTAAGGAGGAAGGAAAGAGACCCTGTGCATACATGTGTAATCGTATATAATATTATGTGGATGAAGAAGTAATTACGCAAGTTTGCTGTATAAAGATTAGCCAATGATCAAACTACAGTTAAAGTCTACCATTTCAAACTCTCAGGGGAAACAAAAAATAGTTCGAAATAACAAGAGTTTGAAATAGCTGATATTTTAATAGATATTAACTAAAGGGCAAATTCAAGAGAAATGATTTGGAGTTGGAAAGAGCGAAGAATTTGAAATAATGGAGTTCGAATTAGTGGAGTCTAACTGGATAAAACTCACCTCCATACATAGCACTTGCCACAAACTTAACAGGTGGCTGATCATCAGTTCCATGGATCAATTTCTTCAGCAGAACAAAGTCAAAAATCTCCTTCATGAGCTGTGTGTAATCTTCTACAGAATCTTTTATAGTCACAGTAAATGTGCGTCCCTCCACTTCCCAGTTCTGACTTCCAATGGAATCAAGATCAACAGTGATATCCTGGCAGATTTTGTATGATTTGATGTTTTGTGTCTTGGAGTAAATCTCGTTAGTGTTTGCTTCTGGTGCAGGACCTACAATGTTGCAAATAAACATTGAAAGGAAATTTAGAGACCTAAGAATGTTTGTTTTATGTCCTTTAACCCTAGAAGTGCATAGATCCATACTGAATGGATTTTGAAATTACTTCCTTGAGTGAAATGTAGCAGGCAAGTTTAAAAAAATTACAAAAAGAGCTCACTTACATTATAGGAAAACTAATTTTACTATATCACTGAGAAAATTACTTCTCACCATTGTGATTGGCCTAGAGCAGGCTAATTTATCATTCATTTTTAATTTGCAATTTTTCACACAATTTTCAAATGCTGTATGCATGTTTCAAAGGCAATAATTTTGCTGACTTGCAAATTTCACATTAAATTTAATCTAAATACAACAGTTTTGTATTGAGTAAAATTCAACATTATTTTTACAATCCCCATTTTATAATCCCCACATCAAGCAATATGTTTTACCAGTAACTAACAAAATTATTGACAGATGTACCTCCATTCTCAATGTTGTACTTTATTCCAAAATCTCCATCTGGTCCTCCAGGGTTGTGACTTGCAGTTAGAAGAATTCCTCCTGCATACACAAGTGACTTACAGTTAATGTTTTAATGTTACAAAATTATCAGTAAAGGGAACAACCGTATGTGTGGAATCTTTCAATTTATCAGTCAAGAGGCTTTTCTTGGTTATGGCACAGACACATTCAACGACACATTCTTCCAGTATCTAGCTAGACAGACTGGCTCACGACAATTCACCAACATCCAGTTTGTACTCCTAGGTGGCACTTGCCAACAACAACGGCCCACCATGGCCTGAACCACAGACCTGTTTTTATGCCAGAGTCAATTCAGCCCCCGTGTATAGATGTGCACTATCCAGACATACAGTACAGTATATGCCTGGGTTATTGATCAAGCATGAAGTCAAGATGGCTGAATATTATTGACCAAGATGGAGTGTAGGTGAATAAACTCACATGAAAAGAATGAGGTTAATATCAAGCCATCTTGACCAAACAAGGTTGGTCATTTGGCTTTCGGGGAAATGTTTTCTTGCAGGACACAGTGGGTAATCCTAAGCGGGCAAGACAGCACCATCTTGCCTGCTCGGGTAGCCAATCACAGTGTAGGATTTACTTCATCTTGCCTGCTCATGGAGCTAGCCATATTGTTATACAAGAAATAAATTACTACCTTAAGTTAATTTAACCATGGATGTATGGATGCTTACATTGTACAGTTTAGTGTAGACCTGAACAAAGAACTTAATTACTTAAAAATAATCATTGTTACTAACAATACTATACATGTTCAGCAGTTTTACAACATAAAAGTTATAATTAATTTTGGAAAAAAAATTTTAAAATGTTCTAACCTGTGGCCTTAATTTTTCTGATAATACAAGAGACAGCTGGGGTCGAAAAAATACCATTCTGACCAATCACCAACTCACCAACCTTAAAAACAAAATCAACAACTTCAATATTTTTCAATATAATCAATGACAGCAAAACTATTGATTCTGATTGGTTGAATGAACACTTTGTCAGCCATAGGTGCAGATCCATACTGGTTTCCATCATTTTATGGAAATCAGATTTTTCAGAACGACAAGTTCATAAACCCAGGACAACGTTCACACACTTTTGAGCTTTTGAAATTCCATGACTTTCCTTGACCTTTTCCATGATCTTTCTGAGTTTTTCATGACCCATGTTAAGCAGTAGTCTCGTAAAGTATTGTCAAAACAATCTATTATTTAAGGTATTTTCCCACATAATGACAATGTATGCTAGTGTTTATTTTTTTACTGGTATTAAAACTGGTTTAATTTCTGCCTTGTCTGTTGTTTTTTCAACATTTGATTTTTTTTTTTTCGCCTGTTCATTCTTAGAAAGTTTATAATTTGCTTTTCGATGACTTTCCATGACCCAAACTTCAATTTCAGGACTTTCCAGGGCTGGGCAATGAAATTTATTGATAAAATTTCATGACTTTCCAGGCTTTCCATGACCCATACGAACCCTGCAGGAAAGGGGACTTCAGAGAGAACTATTTCCTGAAGGAGCATGCCGCCATAGAACTCTTTAGAAACTTTGCACCTTCAGTACTCATTGATTCTGGTACAGGCTAAATTTATTCCAGATCCATGCCTGGACCACCTAGTGTATCATGGGTTTTGTAAGAATCCAATAATTGGATTCTTACACTGAACACCTACCCTGTAATATTATTATTACAGGTGTTCAGTTACTACAGGTTATAGCAACCACTACTGACACTACGAAACCGGGATAAGCTCCGGTAGCTATTAGCCATTCGGCTCCAAGGCGTCACTTCTTAAACTGACACTACACCATAGAAATTTGAAAACAGTGTTTTCACTCTGAAATGCATCATATGTTTTCCGTCCACACTGTAAAGCAAGAGAAATTTGAAAACTTGACAATTGCAAGTCAATCTGGATTTTCTGTCCACACTAATATAAAAAACAGCCTTTTCAAATTCATCTGGTTCAAGGAGCATTTTCCAAAAGCTCTGTTTTCAAGACCAATATTAGTGTGAAAGGTACGGTCTAACCGTAGAAATAAAGCTGCATTTTCAGATTTATCTGGCATAGTGTGGACAGGGCCTTAGAACTGTCTGGATCACTATAATAAGAGAGTGCATGTAATATCTAAATTCATGAATGAATCTATTTGCTGTTTGCACTTAACTCATAGAAAACCACTGCATCTTTTGAGTTAAAGAACTAAGACCTGTACTTATCTATTTTTTTTAGTGACAAGACAGTCACATTTATTACCATAATTAAAAAGAAACAACCGGTTTATATAATTTAACCTCTCAAAGAATACCGGAGGCTAAGGCTTATGCAAATTAAACTGTCCTTGATTTAGCAATCGTTGCCACGTCGGTAGTTATGCTGTGACCTTTACAATTACACAGAACACAAGAGAATATGACCACGTAGGAGGGAACAAGCCAATACAAGAGACACCAGAAAAGACAGAAAAAGTCGACAAGCTCATTGAGGGCCGATATAAGCTGAAGTCTTATTTACAAAACAAATATACATAACAACGATATATAAACACCCTCATGACACTATAATACAATCAGTAGCATTCGCCAACAGGCGTTTCAGTTCACGTCAAACAGCAAAACACAAACATAAGTTTGCATACCCCATTAGCGGCCGCCATCCTCGCTATAATCTGAATGGCGTCTCGCATGAAGAACCTTCCATCGCCCCCAACAACAAGGGTACATCCTGTCCTCTTGGTCTCTGGGATTGAATCTAAAATACACTGCACAAAATTCTCCGTGTAGCGAGGCTGCTGAAACACCGTTACAGCTTTCCTCAGCCCTGAAGTGCCGGGTTTTTGCCCGTCAAATGGCGAGGTTTCTTGCAACGTAACAGCCACCATGTTTCTTGTTGTTTCGGCGAACTGCCGGTAACCAAGTCAGCGGTTTTTAACGTGTGCAAAAAAAAAAAAGATCACGCAAGCGCGTGATATTTATCGCAAGCGCGTGATATTATCGCGTGATTGTCGCTATCGAGTCCATGCGCAGATCACGCGTTCTCACGCGTCACTTGCTTCCGTTCACAGAGAAGGTCAAGAAATCTTTTTTCTATTGATAATGCAGCGTCTCCGCCACATTTACATAGTTTGAAGTACATTACCTAGGTTCCTAAACGTTCCTAAAAGAATATACAAGTCAGGAAAGTTTTTCATTTACCTGTGTCACCTCAGGAAAAAATTGTGTACCCTGCGAAAAGGGAAGTGGACGGAACCCCTGACAAACATGCGTGCCAGTTGGGACTGCTGGAGAGGAATAAGATGTCTGCCAGTGCCATTTCCGAGTTGCTGTTACCTCTGTTTCAAAACTGGTCTTGGTGCACAACCTTTCATATATATGGAAATGAGATTTTCTTGCACGGTCATTGCCTTGCAAATCAAACTCATGTCCATATGAAAGGTTGGGCACCAGGACTCGTTTTGAAACAGAGGTAAAAAGCAACTCGGAAATGTCTTATTGGTCGTTTATAGCCCAGTAGCGAGAGTCGTAGCGTGCCTCCCCAATAGGCCCCTATTCTAACATGGGCCTCGGAGCCATGTTAGAATGTTGATATATCGAACGTGGCCTATAGCCGGTGCACTGGGCTCTAACAAGACAAGAAGGTAACCCAGTAAAGCACACCACAATAATAAAGTCAACACATTTTTATTTCTGCCGAAGTCGGATTCGTGACACTTCATCTCTACAAGTCATTCACACGAAGTTCACTCAGCAGTTTCATATTAATTTAGTAGCAAGCTAACTGCAAGGCAACATTCTAAAACGTTGCAAAGATTATCAAAAACATAAACTCGACTATAGTAAACTATTTCTAGTGATTATATTTCCTCATGTCATGACTAGAGCAATTTTAAATTGCTATCTGGAATAACATTTAGCATTCACGTATTAACGAGGTTTGCTTATTACATACGGCTAATTGTATTCCCTGAACCAAGTGAAACGTTACAGAATCACAACAATTTTCCGTGCCTACAATTATCGTCAAAAGGCCTCGAGGCAATAGAATCTTTCAGTTGTTGCTTCCATGAAACTGTTTACAAATCGAAACTACAAGGTACAAAACTTAAAGAGGTAAAAATAACCCAAAAAGAAACGATGTTTACATTTTAATTCGCTTAGCTCAGACGAACGTTAATTATTTTACTTCAGAAATTATCCATTTTTCTATAGGGTACACTTCGAGAAAAACTATCTGCATAAAAATGCAAAAGTCTTGTCAAGCGTGTGTCAATTAAAGGTTAGTTCAAACGATTTTTTTTTCTCGTAAGCGAAGACATCCAAGGACTTAAATGACGAACATTGTAGCACAAACCAAATCACCTACAAAACTATCTCTACAGCATTATAACGAACTATGTTCTATACTAAACTGGTTAAATATGTACGGTTATATTTTTTTATGGTGGGAATATACGTCACCTATAAGATGAAAAACAAAAACAACAAGAACAAAAACTGCTGGGAGTGTATACTTGATGGGGTGTGAGCCCCATGAACCGCTATGGAACGCTGCAAAGGTCACGGTAATGGCACTGAAAATAAAATCACCTTGCTGCATGAAAACACAACCAACTTTGCTACCAAATAACACTTTTTCAAAACAAAAACAGTATATAATGGGTTTTCTGGGGAAACGTGCAGAAAAGCAACTCGTAAAAGCTCAGAATCAATAACGAAATGGGAACCTAAGATTTCAATAAGGAACTGGAGAAGTACTAAGGGTGTAAAATTTGAAAAACCGTGAAACAAGTAATCAGGTCAAAGGATTTGTTCGCTGGAATCTCAAACATTTCTGTGGCAGAACTGAACGCGCGAATTGCGCAAATAACGCAGTTTGCGAGTGATTAAATGAGCATTCGTGAGAAATACAGAGTTAGTTTATAGATAATCAAACAGCAAGTGACTATTCAGTGACATTTCAACGCAACGATGCATTCGTTCTACACAACGGTTCATTTGGAAGCCAGCTTATTGCTTGGTACGCCAGATGGTGACGCTTGAGTGACACATGTCAGATTTGCGCAGTCCCTCGCGCTTGCTTGAAACAAGACGTTGTTCCAGGAGAGAAAACCTGCAAAAAGAGAGTAAAAGGGTAAATTAAGTCCATCTTTTTTAGTGTTACATACATCCCCTATGCAATACAAAGAGAGAGAAATGAAAGTTTAGTAAAAAGTACCCACCATTTTCATTGCTCACTTTGTTTTTAAACTCAAATAAAATTAAATAAAGTAAATAAATAGTAATTTCAATCTGAGGAACTTAATTCGAAAGAGAATGACATGGTTCATTGCGGTATTTGAGCTTAACGACTTCAATTTCGGGATTTTACGACAAATTTACAACCCGCTGCGTCGCAACTCTGTCAAAGCTGTAAAATATTATCGCCAGGTTCTCCATGTATGACGTAAAAATTCTTAATTCTTTATTCTTTAATTTAGTTATACTTCACCAGCGACGGAGACGTAGTCGGAGTCGTAATCAGAAGCGTGGAGCGATACGATCTAGTGAAAATCAAACCGACGGAGTCGGAAGCAGAAAACCGATTCTGCTTATGACCTCGTCACTTCTGATTCTTCCGACTTCGATTCCGGCGCGCTTATGACTCCGCTTACGATTTCGATTTTCGATTTTCACTGGGTCATAAGCGCTCTTACGAATACGACTGCGAGTATGTCGCTAATGAAAACCAGTCTTAAGGAAACCAACAAGAAAAAAATAGCGAAACAAGAACATCAAGATCAAGAGTATCCTCACTTGTTTCCTAGAACAGCTCTCAACGACTCTAGGTCCCAGTCCACGTTGGTTTTGATGACCACAAGGCCCCTGGTGTTGATGATCTCCCACAGACGAATCAACCAAGCTATACACAGAGAAGAAACAGAGATCAATCACAAACCGAGAGAAATTCAGCCCAGTTTTAACATTACTCCACCCCAAAATTTCACGTTCAAAAAGGGATATAAATCCCCAAATACTGATTGCTCCTACACTTAGTTTTAGGGTGATGTAGCAGGTCTCGTAAGGTCCACATGAATGGCTTGCTACCCTTTGAAAGGACAATAGAACAAACAACACGAGCAATGCTCCCTAGCCCTAAAACAATAACAGCTGCTAAAAATGAAGAGAATTACAAGCTTACGAGAGCTGTTACACTACTGTAGGCTCTCAGGGGAACAAAAAATAGTTTTCACCCCCCCCCCCCCACCCCCTCCTTTATAGTCCAATCTCTGTTTAATGTTGTTCAAGAGAGTTGCCCATTCATTCTGCTTTTTGTGCCAAAAGAAACATGCCCAGTCATACGTCTGGACTTACAATTTCATATAACTAGCCGCTCTAAAAAAACCACACAACATTGAAATGGGGTAGGAGGAGGGTGATTAAAAATCTTCTAGCAGTTTCAAAATTTAGAAACTGTGTAACACTTAGTTTTCTCCAAGATTGTCGATGAAAATATTCATTTCCAACGTTACTAATACTCGGTCCAATAGCCGGTCGCTTGGCAACATCACGCTAGAATGCGTTACCTTTTGGATTGGACAGGCGGTGAAGGCAAGACATGACAATCAGGTCATACACCCCGATCTCATTTGGCAACCAGGTAAACTGAAAACAAAACACAAAAGTCTTAAAATAAAAGCTAAAAAAAGAAAATAAAACAAATAAAACTAAAATTGAAAGAAAAACAGCTCAACTTGCAATACGCTAAGTTAGAATCTCCCAAATCAAAGTATGTGACCATTTATATTTCAAATGAAAGCTATTGAGCAGTATTTTCATGTGGTACTGTTTATTACGCTGTACAAAGTGGTTCTAAATTTCAAGTTTGTGGACAGAACCCTAGTGTGTGCCCATTCAAATGAAAGCTATTGAGCAGTACTTTAGTCATATGGTACTATTTATTACGCTGTACAAAGTGGTTCAAACTTTCACGTTTGTGGACAAAACCCTAGTGTGTGACCATTCAAATGGAAGCTATTGAGCAGCACTTTCACGTGGCACTGTTTATTTCGCTGTAGAAGTTGGTTCGTTTGTTTCGCTAATGGAACTGATTCCTGATTTCAGGGAAGTCTTACCTGTTGGAACTGCACTCGATCAATGTTTGCTTCAATTTCGCTCAGCGGAATACTGATGAAAGGCGAGTCTTTGGCACAGTTCATCTCCAGTGACGACCCCTGTTGCAACTTGAGAGCTGCATCAAGCAATCGGCCGCTATGGTCAATGGCAATCACCTAAAAAAAAAACCACATATTTCATTAAAAAGCGGGCTGTACTGAAGGGTTTCCTGTGTCAAAGACGCATTAAATTCCTGAAGTCAGTCAGAAAGACTCGAGTTACGCAACGACACGGTTTAAAGGAATTATTGTCAGCTGTCCTTTAGTTTTAAGTCAAAGAATGTAAACGGTGGCTGAAAAAAGTGAGAAGCCCTTTCACAAAACACGGAAGAACCATAATTCGCCGCCACTACGTGTATGTGAATTATAGCGCTCAGAGCTTTCTAAAATTAGAATAAGTTTTCTTTTCCTACTTCACAGTGCAAAGTCTATCTGAACTCTTGTAGTATCGGCAACCTTTTGCAAACTTTCAAAGAAAACGCCGGAATCGGTGCTCAACTTTATGATCCACTTTTCTCCTTTGCTGTTGTTAGCCATCTTCAATTCCTGATTGCTTTCTGTTATTTGTCAAGAATTGTCTTACAAAATCAAACCGTTGTTGCTGCGCTTCAGTTTAGGAGCCTCTATAACTCGAGCTTAACTCAGTGACAGTGGAACTATATAAGCGTGTGCCGTACTGTACGGTACCTCTTCCAAGAACTTGCTGAGTTCGAAGGAAAAGCGTCCCAAAGAACACATAACGTCCAAGGCCTTCTTCACCGGGCAGTCAAACTTCTGCACGGCCTCTTGACACATCTGTGCAAGCTGTTTACAGTCATCGGCGTTGCTCTCCACTCCCTGAAAACAAAGTCACACCAAAATTTGAAGGAGCCACTTCCAAGAAGAATAAACAATGTTCAGGAATCAAGTTTCATTTTTTTATTCCTGACCTATAAATCCATGCAACAAAATATAGATTAAACAGAGAATTGGAAATGTGGAGGTTTCTGAACAGAACGAAAACCTACTGAATTAAAAAGCGTTAACACACCCTATATTATTACATTAAAAAGGTGTTATTTAAATTCGGATTTAACTAGCGAAAATATATACACAGAACTTACTTTCGCGGGAATTAAGATGTTATATAAACTAAAAGCATAAATGTACTCATTTGAGGCTGTCAAGTACTACATCTGCAGCAGATCCTCTTGTAAGTCGTTTGTATTCTGTATCATTCAGCCACTTTGGGTCTTGATCTTCAAGGCAGTTTTGTCACGCAATTTTGTCGTTCCTTCACCACAAGTCACGCTATGTAGTCGACTTAAACATTGTAGGTCACATGACTTGGTTGCTTCAGTCATTCCATTCATTGCATAGCGTATGTGAACTAGGCAAAGTCAATCCCACATCTGAGCACTTTATACATTTGCAATTAAAACTCACCAAAAGATCTCCGTAGTGCGACAAAACTTCACTGTACAGAAACTCCTCCGCATCGTCGTGGTATTGGTAGTTTGTCGTGCTAACATAAACACTGTTGTCATCAACTCCAGGCAGAGTGGGAGGGTTATCTGTAACAAAATACAACAATTAAACAAAAGAACAAACGCACGATCGAATGAACGAACGAACGACCAGCTTAACAAACGAACGAACCCCAGCCCCCTGAACTTTAGTAAAACTGAAAGGAAAAAAATTGCACCAATGTAGGAACTTGCCTTCAACGCCAACTCCCAGCACAAAAACAGGAGTTTCTACCAAACGCACTGGGAGCCTGTCCACAACCGACTGGGCAATCCTGAAACCAAGATGCTGAAAGAAATGGCGGCGGAAAGCAAAGCGGGCAAATCGTGATGCCTCGTCACCAGTTGACACCCAGCTGCCACCCTAATAAAGAAACAAACGGACGCGATCCCATTTAGAGCCGTTTTCACTTGAACATCGAAATTAATTCACAACTGGTTTGGTTTTACATTACTAAGTTACACGATTGGTTTAAAAAACCCCGCGCCACTTTGTCATCCAATCGGAAGTACATGTAAAACCAAAACCAATCGCCACTCGCTCGCACACGTTTTCCCGCGCATTGCGTCAGCTACGTGTGTTTCCTTGGCGTTTTGATTAGTTGAACGGATTGTCTCTGTCCTGTGTGATTGGGCAAGGCGAATTACGTTAAGAAGATCACATACCATGATCATGTTGTGTCGTCCATCAAAGCAAGGCGTGGAGAAGTCATCATACAGCAAATGAGCCTTGAAGTCACCAAGCCCATTGAAGTGATCCTCGATCCATTCCCACACATTTCCAAAGACGTCACAAAAACCAGCTTCGGAGGCTGGGTACAAGTTAACAGGCTGAAAATCAAGCAGGTAGTAACACAAGGTTGAAAAATAAATTCTTTGGTGACGTGAAAAAACTAACGGCGGTCTGTCTACAATTACCACAGCACGAGGTCAACCTGTTCCTCAAAAAGACACACTCTCTCGGTTATTTTGCTGCTTTTCTGGCAACAAAAAAGCGCTGAAGTTATACATGTACCCATTGTAAGTACCTGTTCTCGTACAAGAAAATGTTGAAGGAGTTGTTGACGGGGGAACAAAAGGAGGATAAAGTGCAATTTTAGCGATTTTTTTCAAGACAAGACAACAGTATTCGAAAAAGGCCAGACTTCTTCGATTTGACATCACAGCCCACATGCACATGAAGTTGGAAAAACACAACCTCCCCCCTTCAAAAAAAATGATGGTCCGTCCCTTAGTTAGTGACTTTTAATAAAACTAGACAATTATATTAGGCATCCATCAATGAACACAGTCATGGTTTTTGAGTGTTGACTTTTCAATAGTGCATGTCCCTTTCAAGACTCTACAAGATCGGTACAATAAATCACTCCTATTAAAAGTAAACTTACAGTGGATGAACCATAAGCCATGTTGATGTTTGCTTCAATCTTATCCTGGTAAATGATGTCACAAACCGTACCTTCTGAAGGGGACTTCTGTAAAAAGAGAACGTGACAAGTTACCACACTTATGACAAAGACGCTGGAACTCTAAAAAAATGATTCACCAAAACAAGTAGTTCTTCTAAAAAAAGGCTTGGCACCTCCTACATTTCATGTGTTCAGGGGTTTAATTCAAATTTCCCAACAAGCATTCCCAACCTTTTCATATGACCCCCCCCCCCCCCGGGGAGGGGGGACAAATTTTGAACTCTATCACTTGTGCCAAGCACTGACTCACCTGTGGTCCACGCATGACATGATGTTCAGCCTCGGTCGGCAGGCGATAGTCCGAGCCCTTCCAGGCACAGAACGCTTTAGCCTCATGATAGTTCACTTCTGCAGGCCAGTCCATGGGCATCTCCACCACATCAAACATGGCACGGAACCTGATTGAGTAAAAAAACATGCTTATTTGGCATAAACAATGACAGCACTACATCTTCCAACAATAAAGCCTCTTAAGTGTTTTATTTTTCATTATTGTAATTAAAAGGAGGTCACTCCAAAAAGCTTACTCTTTTTGTCTTCGCCTATAGCAAGTAAACATTCAGCTTTTCCACTCACCAAAGTTTCAACCTCTGAAATGCCTGCTATCCTGAAGAAATTCGTCTCGAAAGAAGCGACTTTAGAGACCGCCGTTTTTAAACTGTCTTGGCAGTCAGGTCGTGTTTATGTGACGTCGTTCCGTCGGACTCAAAATTGGCGGGAAGGAGAAAAAACCTGCAACTGACTTGGCATCCTTCACAAGGTCAGCAAAATCTATTTTTTCCCAGCGATTATCCACTTCACCATTTTCAATGCTATCATTTCAGAGTTTGGAGCATGTTTGGCTCAAAATAATATGGCTCAAGAACAGCCATAACCCAGAGTGGTAGTTAAAAGGCTTGTCGGAAGCCACTCTTGGACGGAATGATGTTAGGAAAACGCAGCCTGCCTGCTGAGTAGTGTTCAAAATGGCAGCAACAGTGCTCGAATTTTGGGCTACTTTCGAGACCAATTTCATAAGGAAAACGTGCACTTTAGAGGCTGAAACTTCGGTGAGTGGCTAAACTTAGTGAAAGGTTTTTTAAAAAAAAAATATACGTCTTTTGGAATGACCTTCCCCTCTAACGTAAAGTATGTTTAGAGATTTTCACTCCACAATGCAGCAAGGAGTACACATTTGACTTTTTGTCAGTTATAATTATAATTATTTGCCCCTAAAATTTTATCTAATTCAGCTCTAGGTGTAATTTGAAGGCTCCAATAAACTATCTATCAATGTATCCAGCTTGCAACCAGGATATATTTTGTTGTTTTTTGTAAACCTGGGACAATTTATTCAAGCTGTTGCAAAAAACTAGACTTTCAGTAACGTCTTCAAATTTGTTTGGGGACCTATAATTGCCCCCACCTAAAGGCTTGGAAAATTATCAGAAGTTTGCCAAAATGGGCGTGAAATTATTTCCTAATTTCACTCGTCACCATTTTGATTACCCATCCAAATACATGTAGCTGCAAAAAAAAACACTGATCGCCTTTTTAAGTACGGTATTTTTTGTCTGTTCGTTATACAAACCATACTTACTTGTAAGGGCAAGATTTCACCTCCGAGTGACCATTTGCCGAGACACCGTTAGTCAATCCATTTTGGTGGTTGCCATTTATGACGCCATTGATCCCGCCATTGTGATGGCCATTCAGGCTGCTGTGTTCTTGAAAGCCGTTGTGATTGACATCGGCTGCTTGGTTACAGTGAGAGTAAGTTGCCAAGTCACCACCACAGCCAGACTTGCAGTGGTTTCCACAAACCCAGAAGCTTGGATGATGTAACTGGCGGAACTGTTTCCATTGCCAACCTGAAATACGTTGTATAAATGAACACAGCAGTTGAATAGCGGAGTTATGCAAACCAAAACGTAGAGAACAAACATTCAAAAGTAACTTGCTATACTACTGCAATTTGCGATTTTCAGGTCAAAAGACGAAACACTCATCTCACAAAAAACTAAATAAAAACTGCACATGAATTTAGGCATGACAGTTTGATCTTCTCGCAAGATTCTAACAGCCTATTGTAAACCTTGGCAACAATGAGAAAGGCAATTGATTGCATTTTCCTCAGTCCTTGTATGAAGTTACCCTCAGATTGCAAGGTGATCATACAACACTGGCAAGTTGAGCTTGCTTCTTGAAACCTTCTTTTATTTTAACTTTGAAAACTTCATTATCAAATTTTGGCTTCCCAAATGTTTCAAAATACAGTTTAAAGGGACCAAACTTTGTATCATGTACCTTCCTTTGTCCAATACTTGGAATTTTCGTAGCCTCTGTCATCAACAAACTCCAAGTATTCACGGTTGGTAATCAAATACTTAGAAGCTTTGAAAGGCGGAACCCTAAGAAAAAAATTGAAAAGACAAAAAGGTGTCAATCTCAGTTTTCTGTCTTTAATTTGGTGGACAAGAAAAAAAAAAACAAGAACAGATTAATTTACTTTACCAATTAACTAGAAATTAAAGTAATGAAGATATTTTGAAAGCTTTTTCCAAAAATATGTGACTTATTGCCCAGTATCTTTAACTTTCACACAAATAATATTTTCACTAATCCAGCATGTCTGACAAATAATCTGATTTAAAAGGAACATCTTATTGTAGCAGTTACAATCCAACAAATCTACGGCATATTGTGTATAACTTTGGGCATACCTAACCTCTTAATAACTAATAAACAATTAATTATGATATTAATTATGATTAAACAGTTATTTATAATAATTATAACTTTAATAATTATAATCAAAACTTTTGATATAATTGTAAATAAACAAATTCATAGCTTCATCGACTGAAGTACACATAATAACTTAAGTTAGCAGAACTTTGTATCAATGACAGACTTAGAACTGTACATTATTTATTCAGATAAATTGTTTCAATATTTGTGTAATGTCAGTAATCCCTGACTTCAGCTTTGATAAATGACTGAACAAATAAGGTACATTTCTTCATAGCAGAGAATCGGGTTACATTAGACAAAACATTAAAACAATTACAAATTAGTAAATAACCATACAATGATGCACATGTACTACACAGTAGAAAATTTGACATGAAAAGACAGCAAAAAAAAATTAAACCTTAAAAACAGTTGTCAGTAGTAAAAAATATTGAATCAGCTAAAAATCACTATACAATTAAACAATCATTTGACAGCTAAACACATAATTTGAAATGCAGCCATTAAATTACATTCAGATGTATTGCTACATTCTAATAATTATTAGGAAATTTTTTTAATATACAGTACTGTGCTTGTAATTATAAACAAATGCTAGTAATCTTAATGCTAGTAGTTTTCATGACCAATCTCATTACTTATCTTACGGTAAATAACCTGTTAGTCCGTTATTTTCATATTGGAACTCTTTAATTTGTCATTTTGGAACAGAGATAATATAAAATGTTTGTAGACGATTGTACTTTGCATAGCAATTGTACTGGTAAATAACATTGTTACTTATTAAGAGACTTGAGTGACACATTATTAGTAATTAAAAACAATTGTTTTTTGTGAGTGAATGTGATTAGCAATTTAACTAATGGAGACTTGCAAGAAAGGGAAGTAATAGGCCCTTTGCAGCTGGGGTCACGTGACCAAATTTTAATTAGGAGATTTTTATATTATGAGCTGTAACTTAAAGAATGGCAGAAATGGAAAGAGCACATTGAAAATACCAAAATGCCCAAGTTCGAGGCCCCTGGAATTAAAGAGTAAGTTTATACGACAGTTTGAATTTTCAGACAATTTAGAGGATTTGTATGGAAAATGTTGCTGGAGAGCAAGGCCTTGCTCTCCAACAATTTTTTCCATACAAATCTTCTTATTCTTTTAAAAATTCAGACCGTCATAAAATCTCATTCTTTAATGATGGGGGTCTCAAACTTGGCCATTTTGATATTTTTGACATGCTTTTTCCATTTCTGGTATTCGTTAAGTTATAGCCCATAATTTTATGAAAAATAGGTCACGTGATGGCTTAGCTGCAAAGGGCCTATATAAACTGTTAGTAGTTAATTTACTAAAAATAAAATTAGTTGCTAATTAAGACTACAAGAGTCAATTAACTTCATGTATGTGCAGTCAATACTTTGTTAGCAGTCTGTTCATGTATGGCGTTAAAATGGTCAGTAGTTAACAACAATGACAAAAAACAAACCAACCAACCAAACAAACAGTGTAAAATAAACAACAACAACAACAACAACAAGATGAACACAAAACAAAATATTTCAGTACTGATTTTGTAGAAGAGAATACACAAGTTGAACAAAAAGTACAAACATGACATTGTCTACAGATCAGTGTGAGCTACCGAAAAAATTAATAGAGTTTTATTTGCCATCTTGGGTTGAAATTTATTTATTGTAAACATCTCAGATTTTGCCTGTATAAAAAGGCAGTCTGAGGTGAAAGACAGTTGCAATGATCGGCAGTGAAAAGTACTATGTCTGACGACATTTCTAATTCTGATCACGGACTATTGTGTACCGTTTTCACACCCAACTCACTTGACATTCCACTTGCCATATTCGTTGTCCCAGCCGTACGATGGAAAGTTTTCTGGTTTCCCCATGCTCACAGCCCGCTCCGTTCTTATTTCAATCAGAGGATTGGACAACACCGGATCTCCTGATAGTTGGCATCATATGTTACAAAAATGCTACTTTGGTGTAACTAAACACTCGGTGCGGAAATCCCTCGGGAAATGTAGAATGAGGACCATTGGTGGAAGAAACTCGGGTGTAAATGTAAATCATTTCCTGCCGGAGGCCTTATTCTTGCCAGGTTTTAGTGAGGTATGGAAAGTGAAAATGGACTAGGAAAAAGGGAATCTAAAGCAAGGGTTGCCCTAAAGGGATTCTTAG
>NC_138158.1:7991720-8189220 GCF_964199315.1 Orbicella franksi | reverse complement strand
GTGCACTAAACATGAGACCACCACTGACCTCCAAAGTATAGACTGTGTTTCACATTAACTCAGATTCCGGAGAAGCTGATATATCACAACAAATACATTAAATATTATCTGTAAATCAGTTTTATGATGAATAAGAAAATTACTGTAAATCCTCGAATTAGCACCCGCAGCGCTAATTTCAAATTTAGGAGAAGATGGGGGATGCTTATTCGAGGGGGGGTGCTTATTTTTTTCCCAAATCATGACATGATCATCTTTTTAATACATAATCTGCATGTAAACAGCAACATAAGCTGTTTATCGACATAAAAAGCTGATCCTCAAGTTTAAATCGTGGCACTGTTAGTACTTAACAGGTTCAACGTGTTCACTGAATGTGTTCTCAAACGGAAACAATGTACAAATCTAATACTACATGACGAAAACTATACGTCCTTTGTTGGCTCAGTACTCGTCCACAAAATGGTCGAAGGTGATGGGGGATGCTTACTCGAGGGGAGGTGCTAAATATTATTTCAAATTTTGCCTGATAGGGGGGCACTTATTCGAAGGGGGGCTTATTCAAGGGGGGCTCTAATTCAAGGATTTACGGTATCCAAAAATTTACTGAAGTAACCACAAAACAATAGTTCCATTCTTGGATAACGTGTACAATATTTTTCAAGATGGAGCATCGATCACACAGCCACCTTAACTGAGATCAGACAACATGCGGTACCTTCAAGAGTCCTGCAAGGACAAGTTTATTGACATAAACAGCTGCCGTGTGTCCAAAGTAGAATATCAGAGGAAGACGAAGACGATCAGGGCACTTATAAAAAGCTGACTCATCTAAAAACAAATATAAATAACAATTAAATTCCAGCTTTTAAAGACAAATATATCCACTTAATACGGCCACCTTGTTACTACAGACACTTTCTTCTGGCCCGAAGAAAAGCTCAGGCAGTCACTTTCTTTCCCTCTAATATAGCCACCCCATTAATACTACCAGATTTTTGTGGCCCACCAGTGACCGGATTAACAAGGTTCTAAATAGCCTTTGGAGGTGATGAATATATTTTGGGCGCTTTTACTATTTAGTGGGAAACATTTTGGGGGGTTATTATGTGCTTAGGGGATTAGTATAGATTTTAGGATTTTGGAATAGTTGAGGGTTTTTCAGAGGTTATATTTAACTTAAATCTATGGATACCATCAAAAGTTCAAATGAGGCCTGAAACTACTTTGATATTAAATTCTTTTAAAATCCAAGCTTTCACTGATCCAAGGCATCATCAGGGATAAGAAAAATATTTCATATAAGGCCTAAATACAAATGTAAAGCAAAAAGGTGTGAAAAGCAAAAGGATGCAGAGAGTAAAATGTCGGTAAGATAAATAATAAGGTACAAATATGCATTAAACTCTGCATCATTCACACCAAGGAGATGTGATATGTCATTCTCATCACCTGCTCTTCAATCTAATTTACATGAAATATTTCAAATTGTACACTACTAAAAATAGATGTCTCCCATTTGTGCAAATAACATTTTCATTTCACAATTGTCTCTTTTTGAAGTCTGTCATATCGTTGGAAGAGAAATCTGATATTACCGACATTCATCAAATTGAATGCTTCATTGACACCAACACTAGTTTTCAATGGCCCATTTAGCTTGATCTAATGGCGTCTAATGTCTGAAAGTTACCATATTTTTTTTTAAAAGAAGGGTGTGTCTGCTGCCAACTGCAAAAATATCCATCAGGAAACGAAATATTATGATTTTAGATTAAAAACTGGGAGTATGATATCGTGCATTTTAAGAATGTTGGATACAAGATCAGAAGCATTCAATCAAAAGAGGGCATTCTTTTTTGGCAAAAAGTGGAAAGTGCCTGTGTTCAGATCAGATGAATTTGTAGAATTCCAGATCTATTCAAATTTTCGCCGTGTTTGCTCACAACAAAGGACGGCTTTCTGGATCAATATGCGGCAGACTGGGTGTTGTATGTTAATATTTTATAAACATATTTCACAAGCGTGAATGGCAATATTGCACATCTGTCAATATAATTAAGCTCAAAAAACCCCCATCAAGGTCCAAAATTTGGGTACAGTATGTATCTTGCTCTGATCGAAGTGTACAGCGTTATCATAACAGAGGCATTTTGAAAATTGAGTTTGTAGCTGGGACTCTAACTCGCTTTGACCAACAAAGCGGTTGAACTCGCGAATGTACAGACCTCTAATACCCAGTATTTGCATTTTACACAAATTATCTTCGCGCTCAGGAGACGAAATGAAAGGGGAACTCGACTTCAAGCAGATTTACTTCACTTTCCAACCTCATATCAGTAAACAATTACTAAATGTTTTCTATACATGGGTAAAAGCGTAAGTTAACAATATACAGAGGACTCGAGAAGAACGGAGAATAGGAAGGAAGTCGTGTCTCTATGTAAATTTATCTCCACGTGAATGTCAATCGAAGAAAGCCTCGTCATACTTCAAACACCCGCTACAGCATAAAACACGATTACTCATCCAAAAGGCAACATCGATTCCTGGATTTACGACAGAGTCAAAATTCAAAACAATTTTCCACAAAAAAAAAAAAAACACGAAAAGGATAATTGAAGCCCGTCGCCGCGCTGAAACAGCAAGGGCCGACGAAAATCTATTTGCTTACCGTTCAGAGTCGTAAATAGGGTCTCGTAGAGATCAAAGGAGTTTTCAAAATATTCCTTGATTTCTCTGGAAGGAAAACAAGATAAAAATTAATTTTCAGCTTAAACTCGCGCTGTATCACGAAGCAAAACGAAAAGCACATGATGCGCGCTTATGTAACCCTACCACCCCGTGGCAGAAATCAATTTAAGATGTGAACTAGTTTACCTCTTTGTACATGACGAGAGATCACAAGGTTTCATTGAATGAAGAACGTGTTTGCCACTTGGCTGAAACACTGCCATCTTGGAAGAAGTCGTTAACCGCCTGTAAGTCCGAACCTCCAGCAAGGTGCCTTTAGAAAGCGTGCGAGCTTGATTGAAATTTTCCGCTCTACAACTTGTCCCTGTTGAGCATGCGTTCAAAGTAACGAGTTAGCCAATCAGAAGCGCGAACATTGAGGGAGGGTGCGGGGAGTGTGGAGGGATGCTGAAGGGATGGTTTTCCATTCTGCGAGCTTCGCCCTCCCTGTTTTTCCGAAAAAAGTGGATGTTCTTGCAGGCTAGTTTCCCTGCAGTCTTTAGAGCAAAACAGTCGGGCGATAATGGTGCTAATACATGCATAATACCGAGTCCCTTCTCGCGCTCCGCTAAACTGCTGGAGCCGCCGGTATTATATTTACTCAAGGGAAGGTTTGGATGAGAAGCGACTGGTGAGGAGTAATTAGTGCCATGCCTATGTCTCGTCCCAATCTCTTTAGGAATATTTCGAGAAAGTCTCAGAAACGCACTCATAACATTGTTAGACCGTGTTTGAAGTTACAACAGATAAGCGAATGCAACAAATCGGAACAGGGTAGCTAACTTGCAACATGCTTGGTTGAAATGTTACGTTCGTTTGGCCGTGTCCAAAAGAAAATTGCCTGCGTCACTGTCTCTTTGTAATTTAAATTATATGTTATTGTTATGTATCAGGCGATGTCTAATGTTTATGCTCACTAACCAATAGGAGATTGATTACTCAGTCAGGAAGCAAATTCTTTTGATATTATATTCAAGCACATGTTCCATACGGTGGGACTGATACAGAATCAATGTTTTGACCCAAGTTCTGAGATTACGAAACAGTGAAGGGAGTATTTTTGCACTCAGAAGTTTTTAAAAGAACAGGATTAAATTTTGACTGATACAATTGTTAAAGAACAAAAAAAAGAAAAGGGTTGAACGATTTTTCGGTCATGGAACGAAAGAACAAAATAGAAATATTGATCGGCTTCCCTTGTGTTTTATCATTGTTAGTTTTGTACAAAATTCTCACGGCCCACGCGCGCTATCTCCGTCACTCCAAGAAGTCCAGTATTGTGCAACACAAATGACCCCCAGACACAGAGCTGGTTGCAACATCATCTTCAAGATTATATATGCTATTTTTGACGTTTTTCCGCAAGAAAATTAATCCATCGAGCGGTTAGTACCCCTGCGTGCATCACGAAACTATCGATACATGAATCGGTTGATCTTTAGCATACAACCATTAATTACATTGAAATGAAATGAATCTGTACTATTTAATTGGGAACGCTTCAACTGATCGATGACGATTTCCAATCGGACAAACGGGAGATATTATACTAGGAGAAAACGTTATGAAAATAATTTGAATCCGTTGAGAGATTGTTTTTCGTCGCTCGCCCAGCTACCTTGTATCATAGGAATGGACAAACAAAAAAGCAACAAGAAATAGTCAAACATTAAATCAACATAAGTAATGTATAGCTCTTACGCAATGTGTTCTCTAACTACTATAACCGCGGTGTTGTAAGCGAAAAGGTCGCCGGATGACTCGTTTATTTATTTATTTCTTTTTTATGAAAAGGGAAAGTTAAAAGAAGACAAAAATGTGAGCAGTGCAAAGAGTTCATTGCATCTGCCGATCGGGTTTAGGCCCCTACTTTCGGCAACGTTTTACCCTAAGTGTTAAACTTCTCTCCCCACATTGCAAATTAAATTATAACATAAGTGTGCTGTTCCGCGAAGCTCAGACATCTCCAGACATCTCTATGTGGTGTGTTCGGGAGCGAAAGTTGGAGTGGTTAGCAGGCACTTGAGTGGAGTCTAAAACACACGTGAGCTAGTAAAAAGCCCATGAAAGGCGCCGGGTGTTTTTTTCTCCGATAAAAATAGCGCCGATTACCTACCTGCTGATGAAAATCACCCGCTTGAGCAATATGTAACGTATCTATCGGCTCACTCGTTTGTAGTGAGAATCTTCAACCGAGAGCTGCTCCAGGCTAAGGCTGACTGATTAATGAATTAGCGAGGCGGTCAATCTTACTCAAATCGACAAGCAACTAATTGGTTACGGAATTCAACCGTGAGATCTTGTCTACGTGGGCGTAAGAGCTTGCAAGCATAAGTATTTTATTAGTAATTAGCGGCTGAAAACTCTTGGAATAAAACGTGCTTTTAAAAGCGCAGTGACCTCAAGTTCTGGGCAGAATGAGCGCAAAAAACCAAGGTCAAGTCCATATCAACGTACGTGAGTTTAATTTCCGAGTTCCTCTGTTTCGTCAATTTTTCCTCTGTAAATAATATCTGCACGTATTTAAACCCAGATGCGCGCTATGATTGGCTTAAATGCTATTGTGTTTTAACGTGGTTATTAGGTGGCTTGCCCCACGAGCCTGTATGCAATATCGCCCAAATCCTGCGTTGTGATTGGCTACCTGATGAAGCTATTTTGCTCTAACGTGCAATCAGACCTTTTTCCCCCGTTTGTCGAAAATAGAAGGGCTGTGTGTAGGTAAATTTTAGCCGTCGAGAAAATGATGCTCTAAGCCGTATAATCCTTTACTGACAAACCATGTCAGGTAGCAATGGCCGGATTCAATAAGGCTCGTCTGTTTTTCTTTTTTTGCGGGGGAGGGGGGGGGGAGCGGAGGCGGGGGGAAGGGTGCTCGATTACGTCTCGATCATAAGCATGCAAAAAAGAAATGCCAAGGTTATACCAAAACCCTGCTATCTTGATTTCAGGAAAACAGGTCTTTTTACTTTATTGTTATTCTAACTAATGCGTTAGTTTCTTTTCTCTATTTCGAAATGTTTTCTTATACAGAATTATACTGTCAAAAACCTCTTTGTTTTTTTTAGAACACTTCAAAAGTGTCGGAAACGCTCACCTGGGTTTACAGTTTTCTTGTTAAAGACTTTACACAAACATACCACTAGAGGAGGGAATACTCACTGTGTGCAGGGCATACGAAATATTCTACGATGTCTAACGAACCTCTTATCCCTAAACGTTTACTCGAAAAAGAGCTAAGGTTAGTCCTTCAGGACAGCCGTGGGTACAAAAATATGAGTCGCCTTTGTCAATATCTTCATGGCTAAAGTCGAAACAGAAATCTAAAACCAAAGCGCAAGGAAACCACTCGTTTGACGACATGCTCTCCCTCTGGACTAAAAACAGAGAAGAGATACTACAGTTCATCGAACAAGCAAACAATTACCACACAACGATCAAACAGAGTACGGCTGAGATTATTTGACACAGGAACGACATTTCTGGACACCAAGATTTGTAATTTATTTTAGAACAACAACTTTATTTTTATCAAAAATATATTAATTAATATCTACATGCAAATAGGGTGTCAGCAGGGAAGCACTTAATCCTCATATAAAGCTGACCCCCTTAAAAGGGCGAAAGATTCAGATCGAAACAATGAAGTTCTTGATGTGCGTGCCCACTTCGAGCCTATACTGATACATTCCAATACACGCACTTTCTCTTCGTGTCACCCATGAGGAGTTAAAAAAAAGCTTAATCAAAGGAGAAGCAGTCTAAGACATCACAGAACAAACTCTTCTAAAAACGTTTTAGAAGAGAAAATTCAAGACTCCAGATCAAGCCTTCGTTTTGGAAGCCATCCGGGGAATCTTACTGAAATGACCCTCTTAGAAGTATATCGGTATACAGTTTGAAAACACTCTTACATAAACCAAACTTGATTACCATTCCTCGGATGATGAAATTTGAAAACGATTAAACTCCTTCCGGGCAGAAGGGTAAGGTAGTTCATCGCGACAGTTTTGACATCAGTCTATACCGCGGTTTGACCTGTAGTGAGCAGAGCTTTCCGAGACATTTTAATTGATGAGCCGTATAAGATTATGCTTAATATTTTGAATTTCAAATGTCGTTATCCAAGGAAAGATTTTTAACTGCAAACATTTTTTTTGTTATCCTGAAGAAGAAAAATTTCATCTAGAATTGAAAAAAGTTTCAATATTGGAGCGATAACATACCGATCAAGCACAATAATTCTTTTGTTGCCTGTAATTATGCGACAGCCAGTTAGGATCCTTTTTTGTAACAAAATTCTGTGAGCAGGACACAGCAGAGATTGTTATTGTCTGATAATCTTTATACCTTTTACCAAGTGGAAACCTTTTTCCTTATAATTCTCACTACGATACACAGTAAAACACAAGCTGTGTACGTCGGAAAGAGATTGCTATGTCCTATGCTCGCCTAGATGATGCAGGGTTGATTTGTGAATACACCATTTCGCTATGAAACATTAAAGAAGTCTCCGACCGCATTGACCTTGGTTTCGTTTTGTTTTTTCCTTGCTCTTTCGCTTTCTGTAATTTCAGGGGAAGTCGTTTGGACCGTTTGTATTTTCGTCCTTATTTCATTTCTCTGCCACTGTTTTTGCGCCGTAATTTTCTATATTAATTTCTATTGCTGAGTTTTGTAAAGGCACTCGTTGCATTTATGCCAAAATAAAATTCAAGACTAGGATTGCTGCCAAACACTTACACATTAATTTTACTTTCGAAACCAAAATTCCGAATCGGACCTTTGTTGTTTTCAATCTCGTCCCATGGCGACAATGTTAGGGGTGCCGTGGTGAATGGTATGCGAGACTTGCGAGCGCGAGATATTTTGAAGAGCCAGAATTCAAAGGGTTTGAAATGGGAGCTCGAGAAGTCCAGGTTGTATAAAGACGTTTAGGCATCATTTATATGGCTATATATACATACATACATACATACATACATACATACATACATACATACAGACAGACAGACATACACACACACACACACACACACACACACACACACACACACACACACACACATATATATATATATATATATATATATATATATATATGAATAAACGAAACAAAACAAACAAATAATCGGTACTTCGAGACTTTCTTAGTCTTGCAAAAACTCGAGACTGCGAGAGTGCTTTTAAATTTTGTGAAAAAAATCGAGACTGCGAGACACTCATAAACGTAAAAAACCAGACTGCGAGACCCATATTTTGTGAGACTCATTTTGAAGGACCATTCGCCACCCATAATAATGACAGATACAGAATCTTTTAGCGAACCGGTGGGTAATTTCTGAGGACCTCCTAGGGGTTTGGGGAAACAAGGGAACATGGTCATTTATTTTAAGGGAACAAGGGAACAAGGGATATTTCTCTTGTTTCGCGGGGATTAATTTGAGGGAACAAGGAACATCTCTGCTTGGGAGGCCCTTAACTCTCGAAAAGCTAGGAAACGACCGTGTTGTTCGTAAATTTTGCAGATCTCATTTTTCGTTAATTCATTGAAATTGTTTTTAGTTATGTAATACGTTTTACGTTGGCCATGCAGATGTACAGTGAAGTACTCTTCAGTGAATTTGAATTCGTTTACAGTCTCCTTTATGATACAAAAGAATGCGATCTCAATATCTTAGTTCAATCCTAGGCTTAGTCGAGTACCTGTTCATTTAATTATATATAGTCGGTTGGTGAACAAATTTGAAGACCATGATCTACAAATAACAGGCAAATAAATAACTAAGAACACTGAGTACCGGCCTAAGAAAGCACGTGTTAGCAGTATGGTCGCATGCCGCAATTTGTCCTCGACTTCACTTCACATAGCTAAACGAGAAAGTTGATTTCGCTAGTAACATTTATCAAACTTTAAAATTGAACCGTTGTAAAAACTAATTCAGGGGCCAAATTTTTTCGCTGACACTCTTTCTATCGATTTATTCATTATACAGACGTTCAATTTTTAACTTGATATTCAAAAATTGTTAAACTTCTACCTACCTTGTACGTCCTTGAGGTTTAAACTAAGTTCAATTTAAAAAATCGAGCTGTTGATCCGTCGTTGACCCGGCTTGTTGAATATGACAATCAATTTCAGCGTGTTTCAGTTTTCAAAGAACACAACAGCCGGAATACCTCCCCCAATTAAATGCTGGAAAGCTGATTTTATCTGACGTATACAGTTTGTGTTATGTAATTGCAGTCTTCCGGCCGTAATCACGCCACTCTGCATGTGGAATTTCACTCAAATGAATGGGATATTGACCTTGGACTAGCAATTATGGTTTATATTCGGAAACGTTCTAAGCATAATCCACGAAATTGTTGGTAAAAACAATTAAAAAAACCACGAACGCCCGATCTCTTCGCTAGCTCAACCTTTATTCGTATTGCAAGTCATCTGCGCAAGTTATATAAGGATGAAAGAGGAATAAATATAAAATAATTATGCAATGATCCCTCGTGGTAGTTCCTTGATTTTGTCTCACATGTGAGTTCATTCCTCCGTAGTCCAGTCTCCTAAACTCTCCTTTCCACGCTCCCCTATATAGAGCGCGCGAGGAAGTGGGATTTAGGCGACTGGACTCGACTCCTCTTGCATACACACTTATCTAAAAGCTTCTAAAGCATGCGAAAAGTTAGAGAAAAGAACTTTTGCTGTAATTGTTATAATTAAAGCATAACGGTTTACGATCTCACGCGATCGCAACCGATTCAAAGACAACATGAGAGGGCAGTGGCATCAAACGGCTTGAACATTGATTTTATTGTACGTAAGGTGAAAAAATGCTTTCTCGTTTGCTCTCGCTCCACGTTCACTGCATTAACAATCTTAGAAAAAAATCAACATGGATTATATTAATTATATAACTGGGAAGAGGCCAAAAGTTTATCTGCGGCGAGAAAAATTTCTTGCATAAATAATCATGAGCTTTAGACCACGCCAACAGATCAAAAGCAAATTTTAACAAGCGCACAATTTTTCCTTTTGAACCTTCTTATAAAATTAGTTGCAATTTTGCGAAGGACGTTTCCAGATATCTTTCCTCGGAAACATCATGGTGATGTTTGGGTCTTCATTTCATTCACGGGTACAAGTTACGAACAGTTTCAGTCAGTATAATATCAAAGACAATGGCTGTTTTGTCAAGTCTAAAGGCAGAGTGAAGCTAGCAACCTAACAGCTTTTCTCGATATAACAGTAACCTAATGCATCAAATTAAACGCATTATTCTACCTACATTATGTTTAAAAGTTTCAGATTTTAATTATTACCTTGGTCTTAAACTTGGAGGTTCACATCTAAATTACGACACGATGACTGTTGCCTCATGCTGTGTTCAAGCACAATTTCGCGTGAACTATATATGACAAAGCAATTTTACCATTATATGTCGTAGTTATGCACCGCTGGCCCCAATCTTATAAAACAAATTGCAACATGGTGATTGACATAATAATTCATCCATGCAATTCTTAGATTATTAAACAAAATAAAAGAGATCTGAAATAGAGATTCTTTGTCAGATTAAGATGGATAAATCGTCCGTAAAGGAAATGCTCTCTCGAAGGGCAGGGCAAACCGCTAACCATGATTAGATAACTCGAGGGTCAAATATTGCTTTGTCACCGAATGCAGACATAACCTTGGCGAGTCAATGGAGCTTAAACGTACGTGTCAAGAATTGATTGATTAATCATAATTGTATGCATTTTATAGAGCTTATTGAATATCCATAGAGCTCTTGATTACACATGCATGCTTTACGGCCTAAAAATAGCGCTCGGACCAACCCGATATACTTTCAATAACTTACCATACGCATGAAGTACTAAAGTCTGCATAACTGTTATAGTTATGGGTGCAATATTATACCTTACTTACTGAAGTCAGATTCTGAGAATTTTTTTGTTAAGAAGGACCACGTCACTTTATTACTGGGAGATTGCGCACGTTTTCTAAGCAGTATAGTTAATTCAAGGTTGACCTTTGCTATTGGCAAAAGCTTAATTTTATTATAGTCTCCAACTTTCATTTAGATAATTTTCCTTCTGGAGTTCGTTGTGCTACACGTCATTCTTCGGTGCAGGTTTTTTGGGAGTAATTACCCAACTTGTCACTCGCCGATAAAGGAAAACAAAATTAATTGGTCTATTCCTACCCTTAACCAGACATTTCAGTTTATTTTAGTTCGCAGAGAGGCGTCATAATCAATATGCCATCGAATCAAAGGGCTATTTTATAGTTAATTCTAAGGATTCACAAACGAAACTGAATTCTAAAGATATCCGGTCGGTGCTCAGATGTTATTGATAGAAATTATCGTCTCTAAGCGTGATATTCTTCATTTCAGTTTCAAGACAATACACTTTTTTAACCAAAAACAGAGAAAATAGAAACAAGTTTCAGTTTATAGAACAATAGAGTCAAGCAAATATTATGCACTTGACTCATGGAGGGGGACATCGGGGGGTTCTAAACACTGCAATACCGCAAAAAAAAAAAAAAAAAATTAACAAACACCGCATCACCGCAAGAAAAGTCAACGAAACACCGTCACCGCAACACGTGCTTTTAGCGCCATGATTCGTTCATCTACACTGAAAATAATACTTTTATACCTCAACAATTTTCCACAAAATAAACACATTGTTCCGGTCCTCGCTCCTCCACGTGTCTACCGAACACTGAGCTCCGGGTGGCAGAGGTCGAGTTACTTGTCAAGTTACGTATGAATGAAAACAGCTTCGGATTGGCAGCCGAAGCATATTGGTGGTTTTCAGTGTCACGCATTTCAAAATAGATCAAAATAAAAATCAAAACCGGTCAATAGTCTGGAAAATGAAAGAAGGTAAATATTTTCTTATGCGAGATATGCGGAGAAATTTTTTACCCAAATTTATAGAGATTTGTATGGAGACGCCATGCTGGTGCCCATCCGTATGGGCACCAACATGGCGGCCGGAAACCAACAGAAACATCTGTCATTGAGTTTTGCTACAAAAGCGTGAATTTATCCCTCGAGGAACTCTGAAACATTAAAGTAATGCTTTTTCTAAGACATGAACTGTTCAGATAGCCAAGTTCCCCGAAATAAGTCACTCTTTTAACCATCACGACAGCTCTCCAGGTCGTCATGTAAATGCCGCGTCACGCAAAAGCTTAGAAATTCAAGCGTAGTTTATCACAAAACCAAGAACCCATTCGGAGCGAAAATTTGTATGAACATTAGTTTTCAGCTGCTCTTATACATCATTTAAGTAAAATCTCAGGAAGATCAATAGTTTTGTAGTTTGAATTTAGTGACGTCATGTGAAAACCAGCTATTGAAGATTGACTAGAAAGTGATGGTCTGTATTTTTTACAAATTGTTTACCTCAATGGTACGTGTTTGTCGTAAATTAGCATCGATTAACGAAGTTTACATAATTTAGGTTTGAGAAAGGTAAATCAAAAAACCCCAGCACCGCAAACAATTTCATTTCACCGAACACCGCAGCGTGAAAAACACAAACATCGCACACCGTATGGTTTGAGATCACCGCAAGTTGAGATTTTATTCACCGCATCACCGCATTAAGAAAACATCAACACCGCAGCACCGCAAATCCCCATGTCCTCCTCCTCATGCGCTTTACAGCATTTCTCTTGCATGGGAAAGATTCTATAGCAGGAATTTATAAACTTTTAATTTCAGCTTCAATGTTTAAGTTTGCCACATATTTGCGACAACTTTTGGTTTTGGCACATTCACGAGCCGTGTCAATCTTCGGTCCTTCATTGCTCCAGACCGAATTAAGGAATGGTCTCAATATGGTTAACGGTATGCCGTAAAACAGGCGAAAAATTTAGTCGTTAGGCGTAGAAATTGGAAAATTTTAACCGTGTCGACCCCGTTAGCCGTAAAAAATACTTGTAACCGCGAAAAATTTCAGTCATGAGAGTGAAATATCAGAAGATCACCTGTCAAGACTTCTTTTGGGTCTTGTTTTGTGGCCTTTAATCTACATTAATCTACAATTCTTATAACAAAACCTTTTTCCGTCCAAAAATGCTCCTAATATCTTAAATTTGTTTTACTGTATGTATCAAATTAAATTTCGAACTTTTTTACACAAGAAAATTAAGCTTTTAACTGTTTAAAACAACGGTCATTAATTTCTAAGATTTTTGTTAACCTTGAGGAAAATATGTTAACCGTTAACCGTAAAAAAAAGCAACAAAATATTAACCGTGAGCCGTAATATCCAAAACTCCATTGACACCCTCCAAAACCTTTAGGATACTGTGACCGTGAAGACTCTGGCTTTCACATAAGATCTGAGCAAAAAGTAAAAAAAAAAGGTAAAAAGTTGTAGCTGGCGAGATTTTCCGAATTCTTCATTGTGTTTTCATCTAGATTCTTGTGGAAAGAAGTCAGTTCAAATTTTTTTCGACAGTTCAATGTTTCGACGCAAATTTAATTGCCCAAAAGAGTTGAAAATTTGACCAAAATTATTTTAGACGTTCTGCGTATTCTCAAGTCGAAAGTCAGAACCAAAGCCTTCAGCCAAAAAAACGAAAAGTGACCTATTTTTTTACAAATTGATGTAAGCCGTTGAATGGAAATAAAAATGTGAAAAAAAAAATGATCAAGTTTAACCCTATTGTTGTGCGTTTGATTTCTTTGAATAACGAACTCGCTTGATCATAAGCTGGTTTTATTGTGTCAGCCAAGAACAATCAATTTTCTCTCTTTCGCTAAATTAAACACTCAAAAAGACACTCTAATTAGCAAGTTCGATCGCCTACAGAAAAAACAGCATGTAAGAACCTACATTTTTTGAAGTCCGGCAAGATAGCTCTTGTTTTTGAGTTAGTTATTGGGTAGGCTAAGTAGGTTTTTTTTAAAATTAGGTTCTTAATTTCTATGAAGGAAATATATGAGTTGATTAGCAGAAAAATGAATAAACTTGAGTTTCAAACCGTTCGGTCCTTGAACATACAGTATTTATTCACAACTGTCTTACGTATCTTCTTGTAATGTAAATTTGCAATCTCAAAGTCACACCCCTAGGTTAAAATGTCTATTTTAACTGTAACCCACGTACATATAAGAGCCTACTTGATCTTGCTTGACTAAACAGGTTCTTATATCAGTATGGCTATTAAAATAGCAAATGTTTACTTTGAAATTTTGAAAAGTAAGCTGGCTGCCTGGGGACCGACCTTGGGAGAGCGAAAAAGTTGAAAAAAGTGCATCTTATCTCATCCCTAAACCAGAAATTACTTTTTATGGGCAAGTCATTTAGTGCTGCAAGTAATATATCAAGCACGAAAGACCGTGTCTGACCACATTTCCAAACAACGAGAAGAGAGTTGAAAATACAACGCGCAGGGAAGTATTTCTGACGAACTTCGACGTGTTTGGAAATGTGGTCAAACACTGTCTCGAGTGCTTGATATGTTCTCAATCGAAACTAAAACTAAGGAGAAAACGGAATAACAAAATCGCACAAATCTATGCGCATTACTTCAGATATCGAGACACTGTCACGGTCATAACTTCCTTTGTTTAAACTTGATGAGTTATTAAAAAGTTTGAGAAATTAGTTTCGAAAGATTTTGCAATATTGAAGTTTTTTTGTGCGGGTAGTACTTCATGTCAGGGAAACCAGGCGTCCAGACTGGCTGGCAAAATTCAACTTCGCGTTCTTGAGTTGGACCATTGTTTTTCAACTCTTTGCAAGAAAAAGTAAAGATGCAATATATAAGTCGAATGCACGTGATTAAATAAAACTGGGTGATCATATCCTCACGGCATTAATAATTCATTAACAGATGAATTTTTGAAAAGGAAACTGCGAAGAATTATCATTAGAAAGAACATTATCTGATCTGAGTCAGTATGAATTTTCTTAGTATTAATTTTCTGAACTTGGTGAAAGAGGGAACATGTTTCTAATATGTTTGCAATGAAGAAAAACAGAGAGCAATATGATAGACAGGAATATACAATTTCATTATTTTGATGAATTGTTTAAGAAATAGAAAACATGTACCGCGTTTCGATCGAGTTATAGAAACACGAGTGGAAGTTTGGGAGAACGAGAGATGCTGTAGGAACACGAGTCGCAGGCGAGTGTTTCCACAGCTTTTTCGAGTTCTCCCAAACTTTCACAAGTGTTTCTATAACTCGATAGAAACACGGAGAACATGTTTTCCATTTCTTTTAGAAAACACCGCGACGAAAAAAAGGAAAACAACTTGTTAACTTTGATTATCAAAATGGTAATTCTCTTTGCTTGGGCCATCATTGCGTCAACAGCTCGTTCTAGTTCTGTGTTTCCATCGAGTTATAGAAACACGATTTTTAACCAATCAGCGCGCTTATCTTCTTAGGACTGTTTTCTATTTCTTAAATAATACATATTTTTCGGAAACTGGCAAGTCAGGGTGGTCAATATTTAATGCCAAACTTTTGTTTTCACAAAGGCATTATAAATTAATAAAAATAACATTTGTTCTTCGCAGAAAAATTGATATAATTAAAAGCGGACCTTTAATTAAAACTCGCGGCAACGATACTTTTACTTTTTTTAAGTGGCAGAAAAAAAAATGTTTTAATGACATTGTGTTTATACTGGAGTTCGATTTCCACACCTAAAACCCTTTTTTCCGATTGAAACCTAGCAAACTCGTCAACTTAATTTGTCAATCCTAACAATTTGTCGATCTGAGTTAATATCGTTCGAATTTAGATTTTAATTAAAGATACAAAATTACATGTTTGTACTAGGAATAATTAAATATTGCAATGGCACTGCATAACAAACCAATTTGATTGATTTTATTCATTATTCGGAAATGCAGATACAAAGATCAAAGATATATATAAACTTCAGTATGTTGCAATTTAATTCTTATAAGGGCGGTGAATTTATAGAGTGAGAAGTCATAATCGGGAGCTCGAATTCTGTTGTAAACCAAACGAAAACTGCTCTTTGCGGTCAAGGCGATGTTTTCGTTTGTGAAAATACCTCTAATCGTTGCTTCAGTTTTTTGTCTAGTTCTTAATGGTAACGGCAGTTTTTCAGTCTACAACAAGAATTGCAAATACTCCGTTTGCCCCATTAGTGGGCTTCAAAACCTAACTGAAATCTCCTGCAATACCAGCAACCTTCGAGAAATTGAAGTTCCTTCGAGAAACATTTGCTCAATGTAAGTAGATCAATGGAAATTACGTTTTTCAGTGCGTTTTCATGCGCAAATGTTTTAATTTAACTTTCTTTTATTCGTTTCCCTTAACAGAGGAGTAGATAGATTTTAGTGGTTGAAATGTTAATTTTTTTTGTCGTAAAATTCAGTGGTAGAAATCTAAAGTACAGAAGTGAAACTGTAATTTATAAGCTTATCAAGGTAATATTCGGGTTGGTCTGTTTAGAAGTGTTGTGCTTGAAGTTGCAATTATATGAACTTTATTTTCTTGATTAGGATTAGGACTGGTCTGTGGCATGTCACTGATAAACAACACCAGAACAAATAAATGACCAGAGTTGGCTGTCCCCTTCCTTCACATAGGTATTCCTTAGCGTTTCGCTTTCATTTTCTTCATTAAAAGCTTTCTCGTTTCACTGAAAACACTAGCAAGCCCCTTAGAACCAGAACGTGTATTTCTCTGAATTTCTCGACGTGATACGACCTTGTTGAAGCTAGCTGATGTTTATGTCCAAATTCTCTTTTGTTTTTCATAGAAAACAAACAAATGTGGCTACATAGTATCGGATATTTTCGATTGATGCATCTTGGCCGCCGGTGATAAAGTTGACCCGTGGCGATATGTTTCAGTCCAGTCACTTTAATAAGATTCACAGCGACGGTTCCGACTGAGAATACAGTCACATTAAAGTCCATTGAAGGGCATTGTTCTCCATGAAAGTCTGAAAAGTTAGCCAAATCAAAAAGATGAAACTTTCTGTTTTTAACTCAACCGGCAAGATAAACTGCAAAGCCGTCAGAATTTCCCAGTTTGACTCACTGTATATTTGCCTACGAAGAGAACTCACGGTTTTGAAGCTCAATAATTTTTATAGAATTTAGTATTTTTGGTTTCTGATCATCAATTGTGTATCATTTTGCAGTTACCATGTTAGTCTTGTGATTCTAGGGCCCGACTGCCCACACAGAGAGTCTTAAGACTTCAAGTTGTTTATCTTAGTTTATCGAGAGTATTTAGGATCCAAACAATACCCCATCGATGGTCATGTTTGGGTTCGTCTACTGGCCTTGGTCTGAACCTCCCACGAAAGTTCCTGTTTAGGTTTCTTGTTTCGCTCCTATTTGTTGTTTCAAGAACTTTGTAGTTTGCCTCTGAAAGTCGCGTGAAAGTGTTTGGGTTAGTATTCTAAAACAATGTTTAATCCTTCAAGATCAGATGGTCGGTGAGGTCTACACATATCTACCGATAGGTTATTTAAGAACGTGCTTATCGGCTGAGTGAGCTAGATGAAGATTGAGCTAGACAGATGTCCGAACAATAAAAGGCTCAAGATTCTCAGTACCCCCTCGTTTAGCTTAATTTTGACAGGAGCAAACTAACACTAACACTCTCCCGCGTTAAGTTACAATAACGTTTTTCAAGCCGGCAGTCTGAAGGACGTTTTGAAAGCGTGTATTATATTTCGACAATGATTTCGACAAACTGTACCATTAGTTTCTTTTTTTATTTTGCGGTAGTTTAAGTGAAAATTTAATTTCAATGGAATTTTTTTTTTCCTTAGGAGTTTAGTCACGAAAAGTTTCATGCATTATGCACAACATAACAGCAAGCGCATATATTACACATTGAACTGAAATGGAATATCTCTTTACGTCACTGTGAAATCTCTTTCTTTTTTGTAAAATGCCATCCTAGAAAAATAATAAATTATTTAAGTCACTCTGCTCTACAAAATGAGCAGTAAAATATTTATCTAAGCTATACGGATAAATTACACAATACTTAGAAATATTACTTGGAAAATAAGGTGTCACTGTTTGTGTTCTTAACGTGTCAACTACAGTCAGTTTATCACCAACAAACTGAAAATCTATTTGCATAATGTGTTCTATCCACTGATTTTAACCCATTTTATCTATCCCCCTTTGTTTTTTACATGTACGGCAGGTGGGATTTAGCTTATCATGACGCAAATTGTTGATAAACGTTCTTGAAAACCATAATGTTTCTATCCGATTTGGAAAACATCCTTTTTTCTTCCTTTCTGAACTTATAACCTGATGAACAAAAAAAAAATGCTTCTATGGCCGCTGACATTTTTTGTTTTCTCTCATATGGACGCATGTTTCATATCATCATATTATTTAAAAAGACGCCTTACACATGTATGCATTGCGGACCTATTTTCTATAGCCGGAAATATCAGTGCCAATTTTGCCAGCAGATTTGCATCCTTAAAGTCGGCTCTCAAAAGAGTTTGCTTGCCAATTAAACAACGTTTACGGTGTTACGTTTTACTTATAACTGCTTATTTACCGACACTGTATTGCGAAAAATATTTGAAGGATAATAAACACAAGAACTTCCATTTGACTTAAAAAATATGCTCGAATATTTGACCTTGGACATTATCTGTTCCTCGAAGCTCACAGTTTTCCTCGAGCTTCGCTTCCGGAAAACTGTTCTCTTCTCGAACAGATTACGTCCGCGGACAAATATTCGCGCAAATTTCTACGTTTAATGGAGGCTACTGTTTATTCATTTGTATGTTTTACAGTGTTTTGTCGGGGAATGGAATTTCTGCGCTGGATAAAAAGTTCTTAAAGACGTTTGACGGGATTCTTTCTTTGTAAGTAAAAATTAAATCATCACCTCACAGCGCACAATCTTAGTATCTCACATATAAAGGAAGCAACGTAACAGACTAAGATTTATTAGTATTGCATCCACAACAGGTTATCCCTCTCCCTCCCCTCCCATGCTGTATTTTGTCATGTTAATCGCGTACTCCTGGATAGAGAAAGACAACTACGCTTGGCAAAAATTTAATTTAATAAAACGGATCACGTGATCCAGCCTATCACTTCTTCCACCATCGGAATTTCTGTTGATCTTGTTTTTTACAGAGATCTCTCGTTCAACTTGATAACCAGTATACCTAGGAGAGTGTTTAGTGGTGTGCCCTCCTTGAGGAGATTGTAAGTCACACATGTGTTGTTGTTTTTTGCTGCATGATATCTTGATAATAGTTTTAATTAATTGTAGGTGTATAACATTGAAAGCAGTCACTTATAAATTTTAGTTTTATGGTGCCAAACACAACAAAGAGCCATTAAGATGCAACTTAAATACCAAATTCAACTAAAGAAAATTCCATCCAAAATATCAGCTCCTTATAAAAAGGTATTCGTTCCCTTCGAAAAGTAAACCCACCAAGTGACTCACTTTAGCAACTCTAATTGGCAACTGCCAATCACGAATGACTGATCTAATTACGTCACTCAACACAAAGCAGTCGTAATGTAGGAACGTTCTATTTGACATTGTCTATTTTTTCTTCCTGTAAGGTATCTGAACAGTAACTTGATTGCCGAGATACCTGATTCTGGATTGTGGGGAATGAAGCAGCTAAAATATCTGTAAATACCTTTTGCTGAGTTATTACAGGGAGTTTTTTAATCAGCTTTAAAAAGTTGATTAATGCTAATTTACGATTGAACTTAATTATAGAACTTATCGACTCACTGACTAGTCCAGTGACTGACTGATTGACTGACTGACTGACTGTTCAAGTGACCGACTGACCAACCAACTGAATGAAAGACTGAACAACTGACTGACTGAGAGGTGGAGAAACCGTGAAACAGTCGACGAATGGGTTAACTGGGCAAACAGATCGTAGTGATTCACTCTATAGGTTACTGAATGGTTTACATGATTAAATACGTACAAACTAACAGAATAAATAAATAAATAAATAAATACATAAATAACGAAACGAAATGGACAACGTATAACGAACTCGAAATGGAAATATTGTGAATCTACCACCGAATGATCTTATAATCGTTGCTCAATGTATGATTGTTATCTAACTTCTTTTCCATTTTGGTTTCACAGAGATCTCTCTTCCAATTTGTTAATCAAAATACCAAATAGCAAAATGTTTGTGAGTCTGCAGTCCATGAGGACATTGTAAGTCGTATTCCTTAATGTTGCTTGCGTGGTAAAACGAGAAAAGGTAAATGAATATGGGCTCACAATGTTACCGCTATCTGTTATATTTATTTACAGAAATATGAGCCACAATATGATAAACGCATTACCAGGAAATAAGACATTTCTAGGACTTCGATCATTACTCGATTTGTAAGTTTCATTTATATTCTCACACAATTTTTTAAAATTCCTTTTAAGAAAATATAGAAGTTGAGAAAGGCCAAAATCTTAAAATCTTCGCAACAAATGAATATTGGAAAGAATACCTAAGCTTGAAATAAATAGAAGTTGTAACTTCCAGTGCCAATTAGAAAAGGTAGCAAGCAACCAAGAACACTAATCTGTTCAGTAATAGGAAGACAGACAGAAGACGTCAAAATGTGGTAAGAACATCAGTGACGCACTCGACTATCGTCTCGTGTGCCGCTTTTTTGTTCTTACCACATTTTGAGTCATCTGTGATTTGGTTGCTGAACAGACGCATGGCAATATGGAATTTATTTGTTGATCAGATTTCAAGTCAATTGATAGGATTTTTTTTTTTATTTTCTTGAAGGCATCTTAGCAACAACTTAATCTTCAGCATAGATCGAGCTGGATTCTCAGGACTGGGGCAACTACAATATTTGTAAGTACCGTGGCTTTCGTAAATTAAGAAGAAAGTTTTGGACCAAGACTGGCATATCGTTGCGGACTGAATTAGTGGCATTCTCATAGACATACCTGCTGACTGAGCGGTATACTACTGAGTGACCGTCTGACTGACTGACTGACCGACCGAGCGACCGACCGCCCGACCGACCTTCCGACCGACTGACTGACTGACTAACTCGCTCGGTGATCAATGAATACTTAATCACTGATTGACGGATAGGCATTCTTTGTATAGCTGAAAAACGCATATAAATTATCCATGACCTTAATTTAAAACCGGCCATATTTTCATTTCATGTGAGGGATTTGCAGACATGTGATTATTTATTTGTTATTTATTTGCTAGGGACCTGAGCTACAATCACCTGGAATTTTTGGCAAGTGAAATGTTTCGTGGTTTGCCAAAATTAAAGACATTGTAAGTAAGATGACGTATCTTGCTGCTTGACTCTTTGGTCTTTACTTATTCGTTCGCTGGTTCCCGATAGCTCATCTATTCATCAGTCCATTCATTCATTCATTCATTCATTCATTCATTCATTCATTCATTCATTCATTCATTCATTCGTTCTTTCGTTCGTTCGTTCGTTCGTTCTTTCGTTCGTTCTTCGTTCGTTAGCTCGTTTGTTTATTTGCCCGTTCGTTCGTCTGTTTGATCGTTCACTGGTTTTTCGTTCGCTCGTTCATTTTCCTGTCATTGACTGCCTGGCTGATCGAAGGAGAAATAGATGGCTGCTCATTTGAATCTTTTCTCCTTACTAAGATCCTTTACCAGTATGATTTTTTACCTGTTTCAGATGTCAGATACCAATTCTTATTAACTTGGCTTCACATTCATTTTCACAGAGATCTCTCTTCCAATTTGATAACAGAAATACCAAAGAGCAAAGCGTTTCTTGGTCTTCGGTCACTAACGAGATTGTAAGTTATACTCCTCATTGCTGCTTTTGGGCATGCGCGAAGATCACTTGATCCCGGACGGTCTCATTCTTGTCCCCAGAGCCTCCGTTTCTTTTGGTCACGTGGTCGGCTAAACAAATTTTAAAACGAATAGCACTGGGGACGAGAATGGGCCGATCTTTCCTTGAGTATTACTGACTGAGTCTTGCACTGACGGATCGACGAGTTTGTGGAACTGGAAAATTAACTCACGTATTTATCTATCAGCGTTAAAAGTAACCTTTCGTCTCGTACATTGTAGAAACGATTTGCAGGAGATAGTTAATCGTTCAGTGGTGTTTGATTCAGTGTTAGGGACCAGAGTAGCTATTTTTCACCATTGACTAGTGCCTTTCGTGCCCGGGTGGATAGACTCCCATATGAAAAGGTTGGGGATGCAAGTCGAAAAATTTGAATTAAACTCCTAAAGGAGACCACTCTGGGCCAGGCACGAGCTCTATATGGTACCACTTAAAACGGAACAGGTCGATTACCAGCCGTTGTTCAGAAAGGGAGCCAGGGCTAGTAGACTGGACTGGAGAGAGCGGAGGAAATCGAGCCTAAAAGCGAAAATGTATAAGAACTATGGGAGCGTTTTTTTATTATTATCTCTTCGAGTGCACCCTAAATGATACTTTGACAGCTAAAAATAGTGGCGTTTTGTCATGAACACCCTAAGTGAAACCAGAATCCTTGATTTATACCCCTAAGCGAGATGACGAACATCCCCGACCTTTTTATATGGGAATCTCCTCCCCCCGGCTGATTGGCTAAGATTGTGATGGCCTGGCTATAACCACCTGACCAACTGACTGACTGATTGTCTGCCTGCCTGACTGACTGACTGACTGACTGACTGAGTGTCTGATTGGCAGACTGACTGACTGACTGACTGACTGATTGTCTGCCTGACTATATGACTTACTAAATGAGTGTCTGATCTGCGGACTGACTGATTGTCTGCCTGACTTCTGACTGAGTGTCTGATCGGCGGACTGACTGACTGACTGTCTGCCTGACTATCTGATTTACTGACTGAGTGTCTGATTGGCGGACTGACTGACTGACTGATTGATTGTCTGCCTGACAATCTGCCTTACTGACTGAGTGTCTGATCGGTGGACAGACTGACTGACTGATTGTTTGCCTAACTATCTGACTTACGGAGTGAGTGTCTGATCGACGGACTGACGGACTGACTTACTGACTGAGTGTCTGATCTGCGGACTGACTGACTGACTGCCTGATTTCTCGTGCTAACATGCTATATTCTTAGAAATGAACAACCTTACAATAATTCAATCCTTCAACTTACAGAATTCTGAACCATAATGGCTTAAAAGCATTACCGGGGAATGCAACTTTCAAAGGACTTCCATCATTACTTGAAATGTGAGTCCTTTAGCTTCTTTAATGAATTTTATTAATTGAGTTATTTCAAATACAATGGATTTGAATGCCGTACCTGATTTCTTTGAATAGTGCTTTAGCAATTTTTCTTTTTAAAATAATGATTACACCCTGATATGGTAATGATCTTTTTCAAGCTTTAAATTTGGCAAACGTTTGCAAATGTTTTTGCGAGGGATCTGCGTAATTTATTTTCGAGGCATGCTGTTGAGTAATATACATTGGGAAACGCCGATGGGGTTTTTAGCCTTAATGACCACATTTATTTCAATTTTTTTTCTCAGGGATCTGAGCTATAACCAGCTAGGAAATTTGACAAGTGGCATGTTTCGTGGAATTCCTGCATTAAAGACATTGTAAGTAACAATCAGTTTAATTATTTATGGCTTAATTGATTGATTGATCAATTGTTTGCTCGCCTTATTGTAATTGGTTTCCGCTCAGGTTGTTTGCCGATGAACTCCTTCCTAGATGGAAACGAGCTGCTCGAACAAACGGGTGAACGATTTTGATCAATCCTTCTTAAATAATCGAGTCTTGTGATCAGGAGCTGAGTAACTGATTTATTAGCGGGGCTCCTACACGCCGAATGAGCGAGAGCGTAGCCCCACACGGTAGAAAATCTGGTAACCTATCGATTTAAAAAATTTGGGTTGTCACATGACAGTCCGTACGCACGTACGTCCGTGTACGTACGTCCGGACGTCCGTACGTCAAGCCCCACGGGCGTACCTTGAAAAATAAGACAGTTAAGTACCATTGCCATAGGTACATCTTTGATACTGGATATCCGGCCCATGTTATGATTAATTGACAGCTGTCAAAACAAGGTATTAGCTGACCAGTATCTTTACGACCATATCGCGGGCTGAGGTTAAGAGCCTTTTTGAAGTTAACCAGGTACCGTTTTTTTCAGTGGATCGCGGGCTCAAGCCAGGTTGTAACTCTGGGGGAGAAGAAGGGAGTACGTGCAAATGCAAAATTTATGCGCAAATTAACCCCTGGCGCGTTATTGACTTTTCTTCCGACTCTTGGAAAGTCCCTTCTATATTGCGTACTTAATTTCTACAATCTTGGGCACACTTATTGAGTAGAGTTTGATAAAATTTAATTGGAAAAATAGTGACACCACGCGCTGAGCAATTGCATGCTCACAATTGATCATTTTTTGAGTTTCTGTTCCAAAGAAAACAAATCCTTTTTTTTTTTCTTTATGGTTAATTATAATCAGAAGCTCCGTTTGTAGGCTTGGCTAAATCTATATATTACTTAAATTTACCAATTTACTTTGTTTTAGATTCTTACAACACAACAACATTACAGCCATACAACACAAAGCATTCATCGGACTTCGCGGCCTCGAAGAGCTGTAAGTTCCGAATTGGAGGAAAAACATATGATGTAACAACAACAACCGAACCACTTATGCACTCTATATCAGCCTCTATCTACAAGACTACGAGTAATCCCTCTTTTGCTTAGTTCGTCGAGCGTGACCGTAAATAAGCCTCGAGGAAAAAAATGGCCGCGCTAAATCCTGGGGGCGAGAAGCGCTTCTTGCCTTTTGGCGGGAAGCGCCCCCAGGATTTGCGCGGCCATTTTTTTTCTAGCGGTTTTCTTTCGTGTCACACACGACGGACTAAGCGCAAGAGGGACTACTCTTAGTCCGCTACTGTTTACAGAAGAGGGCCAAACTTGATGAACTTCACTGAGCTAAAATAAGCGATTTAATCATGTGTAGGTTTGGAAATTCAAAAAGAAAAGAAACAAAAACTCCAATTTTCGAACGGTTGGTTTATACAAATCTTCAAAAATATGAGAGGATTTCTTTTCAAGGAGCTGGGACACCACGTTTAACATGTACGCTATTTGCTTCTCGTTTGACAAATTTGATATTTGAAGTACTTTGATCTAACAGTGAGTTGAGTTTTTTAAAAGCGCCTCAAAGCACAATTGGATAAGTTACTTTGATAATTCTACCTTGTATATTTGGAACTTTCTTTCTTTTTCAGTGACCTGAGCTATAACAGAATTGTAACGCTTTTTTTTGACGTGTTTAGCGCTCTTCATAATCTTCAACACGTGTAAGTCATATACTCCGTTCACACCAACATGTTAAGCATGTTTGAAAGTGGTCTCTTAATTCACTCAAGAACATCTTGAGTGAATTTAGAGACATCTATAACATTTCCTTGTAATTCTTCAAATAGAACGGTTTTTATTCGGTTGTCGAAAAGTAATAAGTTTTGCATCACTACGTTACACGATTGGCTTTTAAAAAAAAAATCGCGCCCTATTTTCATCCAATTAGAAGTAAAACCAGAACCAATCGCAACTCCCTCGCACACGTTTTCCCGCGCTTTGCGTCACCTACTGATGTAATTACTTCGAGTTTTGATTGGTTCTCTGGACTTTACGCGTCGTTTGTGATTGGCTAGAGTGATTACTTTGGTTTTGGTTTTACGAGCCGCTCTATTACGGAGACAAAAACCATCCGCCATTAGATTAGGGATTCAAATCCTCTCCAAACCATTCGTAGTCGACTTGTCGTGTTTGTTACCGCAATTTGTTTCATATTCCTTCGTCAGTTTTTGCTACATTTCGAGTAAAAGCAAACCTAGTGTCCAGTGTATGTTAATTCATGCTCTTAATTGATTCGAATTTAGTTACATGTGTTTCATTCTTTCTTTGTTTTAAACAGCAATCTAGAAGGAAACAACGTGACATTGATCAACAACACTCAATTAGACAAAGCAAGTAACGTACAGCTTCAGAAACCCGCCAGCGAGATAAAAGGATGCACACATTTTCTGCGAGAGCAAGTTGTGGTGCAGGTTCGAAAGAACAAGACCGTGTGTCTTCAAAGTCGAAACTGTACAGTTTTTCTTGTTACAAGAAATATAACTAAGACTTTCAGCAGTCGCTTTAATATTTGCTGGGATGTTACTTACAAACTTCGTCCTCTGTTGTTTGTCTTGGGAACTAGCGCGATTTTGTCAAATTTGGTTGTTTTCACAACTGTAATGCGAGCGAAAAACCTTCGTAAATGTTTACCATTTTTGCTGGTGTCAGAGATGGCTTTCTGTGACTTTTTAGTGGGAATTTATTCCGTTGGTATGGCATTCGGACATGGGCAGAGTGTTCATGAATTTAAAACTTGGCAGACGATTTACTGCCCTATCTTCAGAAACTTGTTCATCGTTGCTGAAGTCGCGGGAAGTCTGACGTCACTACTGATGACGATAGAGCGATACATGGCAATTGTATTCTGTATGAGGCCTAGTGTAAGGCTCCGTCGCAAAGCTATGGCAACATCTCTGGTGCTGTTTTGGATCGCGGGCGCAACAGCCGCAGCTTTGATACAGATTCTGGACGCAAAAAATAACCAGAAACCAGGTCACATGTGTTTGATCCACAGGAACCAGTCCTTAATATCCACTGTATTTGTGAGCGAACTACTGTTGCTGTGTTTGGTTCTCATTTATTTTGTTGTCGTTGTGTTGTATCTGCATATTTTCATCGTGGCGCGAAAATCCGCTCGCAATCTTGGCGTGCTGCGAGAGTCGAGATTAGCCAAACGTGTAAGCGTAATTGTTCTCACAAGCTTTGTGTTTTTCGTTGCGCCTAACTTCTCGCTGGCCTGGTTTACCTTTCGAGGAGGGAATGTCTTCGAGGATGCACGATTTAATCGTACTCTCTTATGGTGGCTGCCGCCAGTATGTTTGGTGGCAAATGCTTGTCTAAACCCTTGTTTATTCGCGTTTAAGAACGACAAATTCGTGAAAGCTCTAAGAAAGAAGGGAAGCTGTCCTCTCGGAGAGCTGCTTAGAAGCAAATGTAGAGTGAAGAATGATCAAGCATACGACGTCTCTAGCTCGGTAGATTCTACACTTACAACATCACAATGTTGCTTACCTCAGGGAGTCACACTGACAATGTTTTCTGCCGTTGAAGAACAAAGAAAGGGGACAAGGAATGACGCTTTGGAACTAGGCATTTGCCAAGCTTGATCAAAAGACATGATTTACAGAGTACTAAAGTGATGAAATTTTTCCAGAGTCCTAGAGCCCGACTCTTCATATCTTGGAGCCCAGAAAAAAGATGCCGATTTAACGTTTGTGCTTTTTGTGCTGTTTCACTGCGAAAACTGTTCACGTCAGTTGGTGCATTGCGCGAGCCGCGATCAAAACCAACCTCGTTCCCAGGCTCTCTCTCAACGACAAGGGAGGCAGAGAGTACGGGAACGACGTTGGATCAAAGCATGGTTGTTCACTGTTTTATTCTGATCATGATTAATATCCCGGGGGGTCTCCTATATAAAAGGACAGTGGTGCTCGCGGAAATTTTGAAAAGAACCCCTAAGAGGCACCAAGGTCCTGTTTTGCTTGAACAACACATTATCTCCGGTCATTTTTTTTTTGTCGGCTCAATACCCTAGCAGGTGCTGCAAAAGCTCTCGCTGTAGACCTGTTGCGGCTGAACACCCTGAGAAGTACCAAAACCGCCAAAACCCCTAAAAGGCACAACGAGCACCCCTGTCCTTTTTATATGGAACTCCCCGAGGGTTAATACTACTTAGCGAAACATGTGATTAAAGATGGCGACCAAAAGCGGAGAGCTAAGAGGCGAGTCAAAAGATACCTCGTAATTTTATACTAGTTTAAACTTTGTAAGTATTGTATGTTAAGTTAGGATTGCGAGTTATGTTACGGTAATGTAGGTAATGCGAGATACTGTAAATTAGTGAGTTATGTATGTATCTGTATATTAGTAATTAAGTAATCTGAGTATTTGTTAGTGTCTGTAGCATTGTAAGTAGTGTTTATATTGTATTATAAATAGCTGTAGCTTGTAAATAGTGTTCAAATTGTGTTTCAAGTAATATATCAAACACGAAAGACTGTCTTTGACCGCATTTCCAAACACGGTAAGAGCCGGTTGAGAATACGACGCGTAGCGGAGTGTTTTCGACGAACTTCGAGGTGTTTGGAAATGTAGTCAAACCTGACTGTCTTGAGTGTTTGATGTAATCATCGATCTTCTCAATCAAAACTAAAACTGAAGAGAAAACGGAGAAATAAGGTCATAAAAATCTATGCTAATTAAGATCAGAGATATCCAAACACGATCACAGTCATGATTTCTTTTGTTTAAACTTGATAAATTGTTAATTAGTTTGAGAAGTAGCTTTAGCCTTGTATTAAAAAGTAGTGTAGGTAAAATAAATAATTGAAGTGTTATATTGTAAGTAGAGTATTGTTAGTAATGTAAGTAATTATGTGTTTTACAATTGATTAAAAAAGTCGAAAGATACTACATTAATACGTCACGAAAACAGAGCTTTTCAAAACTGCTCTTCAAACCGGAGAAATTTGACAACGCCGACCTTTTCGTTTTTGTGTGGACGAAAAACATTTTGAAAATGGAGCTTTTCGATCGAAAACGATGACGCCGCAATAATCAAAATATTTTCGAACCTGAGCACTATGGCCTGAGTTTTGCTCAAACACAAATGCAAGGTTGATCAGAAATTTACGTTTCTCATGAAACTCTTTACTTGAAACTTGAACTCGGACTCAAGACGTGTCATGAAAGTTCCAATTTAATTGTGTGACAGTTTATCCTATTTTTAAGTTGCGTGATTCAGGGAATCTAGGAAGCACGTGCCTAACAGTCTCAATTAGTTCAGTCGATGATTACCAGTTAATTAGCACCAGATTGTAAAACGCGGTTCATCTTATCGACAAAACAAGTAAGTTTGCGTTTCGGGTAATATTCCGTGATCAAAGAAACTGTTTAGAAAAGGTTGTAAGCCAATCAAATTAGGTTTCGCTAAGTTTTTTAAGGAGTGCCGTGTGTTGAGTCTTTTTAGCACAAGTACACAGTGAGAGCGAGAGAGGAAAGCGAACCTTGCGATCTTAATAAACTTGTGAAGTTTGCGAAGAACGGCCTGTTGAGTCTTGGCATTCGCAACACCACAGGCAGCCCAAGCTCTCTCTATGAACCACACAAGCAACACAATATGGCATCGAATTATAAAGGTTTCTATGGGATTTTCTACAAGATATCCTTGGAGGTAGTTAAAAGTGAAAATTCTCAATAAAAATGGCTTACCTTATTCCAGACGTGTGTTGTTTGCTCCTGGTGTGGTTATTTTACCGATTGAACTTGATTTAAGCGACTTTTTTGAATTCCGATATTCCCTTTATAAAGAGAGGACAAGGCGAAACACCTCAGTCGGAACAGCCTGCCGAACGAAGTCAAAAATCCCAGGCTAAAATGTGCCCACGGCCACAAATCCACCGCAGAATTCAAGGGCAAAGGTTGATCTTTCATTTCAATCCTCTAGCCACACAATTGCAGCCCTGCGAGCGACGCCAGGCGGCTCTTCGTGTCTCCAGTGAAACGATAAAACTATGGAAGAGCTCCGTGTCGTTTGATCCGCGACCCAACGACCGTTGAAATCAGCTTGGTAACCTCGTCATGTTGGCAAACCAAGACTCGCGGGAGTACTAGACCGCAATTTGTCAACTAAACTTCTTGTAATCCCCTCAGGTCGAATTTACAATGCTAAATAAAAATCGTACAGAACGCTTTTGCAAAATGGCTTCAAAACCAAAGAAACTTAAGATCAACGGCGAAAGCTCCGTAGAAACTGAGGAGATACAATCATTTTTGAAGTGGAAGTCGTGGTAAGTTTTCTCGTTTATGCACCTTTGATTTGTTTGTATAAAATATTCCCGAGCTGATAAACTAAATTTGCTTCTCTTAGGGTATTGTGGAATTACGAATATTGTGAGGAAACTGTAATGGAAGCCAGCAAAATTTTGTCTAGAGCATACGAAGTGAAAGAAATTGCCGTAAGCAAATTGAACTCTCTTTTGCCCGGGAGAATTCTTAACGAATTATGGGGAGATGAAGTTAAATTGGTGAGGCGAGGACCAAGTAACTCAAAGGTGCGTAAACGTGAAAACTTACCATGACTTCCACTTCAAAAATGATCTCCTCAGTTTCTACGGAGCTTTCGCCGTTGATCTTACGTTTGACAAATTTGACAAATTGCGGTCTAGTACCCCCGCGAGTCTTGGTTTGCCAACGTGACGAGGTTACCAAGCCGATTTCAACGGTCGTTATGTCGCGGATCAAACGACACGGAGCTCTTCCATAGTTTTATCGTTTCACTGGGGACACGAAGAGCCACCTGGCGTCGCTCGCAGGACTGCAATTGTGTGGCTAGAGGATTGAAATGAAAGATCAACCTTTGCCCTTGAATTCTGCGGTGGATTTGTGGCCGTGGGCACATTTTAGCCTGGGATTTTTGACTTCGTTCGGCAGGCTGTTCCGACTGAGGTGTTTCGCCTTGTCCTCTCTTTATAAAGGGAATATCGGAATTCAAAAAAGTCGCTTAAATCAAGTTCAATCGGTAAAATAACCACACCAGGAGCAAACAACACACGTCTGGAATAAGGTAAGCCATTTTTATTGAGAATTTTCACTTTTAACTACCTCCAAGGATATCTTGTAGAAAATCCCCTATAAACCCTTATAATTCGATGCCATGTTGTGTTCATAAAGAGAGCTTGGGCTGCCTGTGGCAACACAAGATCTGACATACCGCAAATTTGTTTTCAGGTAAACAAGAAAGTTATTCAGATTATTGCCAGATTTATCAACTGTTTGGAATCAAGTAACATTTTCCACCTTTCCGGTTTGTTCCGGCTCGTTCTGGCTCGTTCCGGTTATTCCCAATTCGTTCCGTTCTTGCGTTTAACCCTTCCCACAGCTGCCTCTTTTTCGCTGAAAGCGAAGGCTCTGGGTCGAGACATCTGATCACAAGAAAATCATGTGATTTCGCAGTCTTCTTCCGTCAAGTGAAATCATGGACGGTAAAGTCAGTCTTCAACTGAATATTGTCGACGAAAATGGATGTGAATTGACAGAGCAAGGACCACATCTGTTTCAGACCACCGATGGAGTAAGGTATGTGGACAAAACTCGAAATTTATGACAACTTTCCGAGGTTTAGTTGAGTTGTAATATATTCGATTTCGTCATTGTCACTTACATTTGCATGGGCTCGTAACCGGCCTCCAAGTTTAGCAGATCAAAGCCGTGCCTTAAAGATGATGTGCAACCACGCCTTAAACCACTGTAAAAGTGTTGCAGAACAAATAAGTTTACTCGTTTCATTAATTCAAGGACATACAGACGTAGAGTTTTAGTGTTACGTAGTGACACCGGACTTGACGGTCAACATTGCGTGTTGATGCGAAGGAGCGGGGAGGCTAGAGGATGGTTTTGGAGGTAGCATACCATTCGGTACAAATATTAAGCTTACTTATTTCTTTTAAATGGATGGGCAAGGCGGAAAAAGTAGTAACTGCTGTTCAGATAAAGAGTAACTGCAAATCAACTGCAAAAGGATGTGTTCCACGACGCTTTACCACTTGCAACACATTTGAGAGGTTGAATCTTCTGGTTCACAAATGAGGCCCATTATGGAATGTCTGAGTATTCCAAATCCCAATAATTTTTGGCATATATATGATGTATCTCTTTGATTTAACCTTTCAAAAATCACAATTTTCCACCCTGTTATCCCAGGATATCTGTTTTACATGTATCTAATAACTTGAATCCAAAACCCCTAATTGATAAGGGCTCGCAAGTGAATTTCAGAGACCACCTGTGGTCGCTCAGCTACCAGCAGATAATGGGTCAGATAAAAGTTTGTTTTTCATTTGTTTGCTGACAAAATTCCATTTTTTCTTCACACTTATGGTTACATCTTTTATTTCCTGGGACTGCTCTTGAAGGAAGGACCTATTTCACTGTCAAACTCATAGAACCATGAACATCTGAAAGATGTCTGGAATGTTTACTGAACTATGGCCAATCATGAGCAAGGTCTTCAACCACAGGAACCACCGAAAATGGATGCATTGCATCAGTCATGGAACTATAAAATTAAAAAAATATAGTGTTGGTTTTCCTTTTGTCCCAAGCTTCACCCTCTGTCTTTATATATCTAAATAATTTCTAAATAATTGCTATCCTTTTGTATCGAGAACCATCTCCAGCACTTACTTTCAGGGATTTTGGAAACCAAGAATCCTGCCGACACATACATCTACTCAAGTGAAGCGACTGTTAATTTGACACCTCCGTAAATAGGGATGAATAAAAATTTAAAATTTTGGTGGTTTTGCTAACCTTGGTATCATCTTTGGTTAGACTAGCAACTCCATATATTTTGGCAAATAATTACAATCCCTTGGGCTCGAAGATTTGGTGATCTAAACACCCTGGAAAGGTTGACGATGATAAATTATGCAAATGTTTGCTGATTTTAGAATTAGTTGTTAGCAAACAGTAAACACCTCAATTTTCCACTGTTCCTTCCCAAATATATTTGCACATGATTCATACATTACAAAATATAATGGAAGACTTCCATTTTCATGAATATCACTTGGTGCTTTTCTTCGTTATCAAAATATTAATGTTTAAAGCGAACAAGAAGATCTGTTAGATCTTATAACTGCGCTTTTAAAATTTAACAGTTTGCTTAGCACTACAGTCGCAACGCAGTGCACATTCCAAAACAGTCCTTGATGATTCTTTTGTTACTGTAGACATCACGTCACTTGATCAACACAAGCTCTATTATTGCACCATCAGTCGTAGCTGTTGTGAAATCTCGATGATGTAATGGTCTTAATCTGGAACTTTCTTCGCAATATGTATGGGCAGGAATGATATGAAAGATACAATAATAACACTATTAACAACAGCTTTCTTTGTTAAAAGTCTTGATGAAATTTAATTGGTGTTTTCTACGAGTAAAGGGCTAGCAAAGTAGTCACATGAATCACATAATTCAAGACTTCCGTTATCCATGGCTATCTTTAGTACGGTGGTTATTTCCCTTCCAATGAGGTAATCCTTGCACGTTCTGACATGTTCTTTGCTTGGCTCGCAAATATTTAATTTTCCTTCTGATCACCAAACTCGCTCTTATGAAACAGCCAAAGGATTTATTTCATTTGCCTGAAAACCACAAGAAATAATCACAAAATTGCAAATAAATTGATGCCCGTCGCTTCTGGCGAAATAAACGTGCAAAGTAAACACGATCTTATTTGTCATGTAGCGAAAGTGAAAGCTGCAACCTCTGCGCATTCCATGGCTGACGTAATACCTTCTTTACACATATTTATTGTTCCCTTTGAATCCAACGTTTCGATAAAACCAAAAGAAAATATATTTTACCCACAATAAAGAAAAAAATATCCGTAAAATTGTCCATGTATTAATGTTTCAACAGCTTTTGGCAAATAAACATCACACGTTGCGTGACTCAAAATTTGGCCGAGAGTGAGTTTGGGTCTGGTCACCAACAAAAAAAAAAAAAAATAATAATAATAATAAACCAAGGGTAGAACATGAACCGCGCTCGGTCCATGGCCGCGTGGTTAATAAACGTTCCAGACATACAAAAATATCTTGCACATCATATGTTTGTTTTCGCAGATGGAAAGAAGTAACACAATGGGTAACAGACAAGTTGTCACTCAACCATTCTCTGGCATTTAGCTATTTTGATGAGGAGGGAGATCTTATATTTGTAAGTGTTAAACTTTCACATTATCAAAATGTTGATTAGAAAATAAATAGTAGTCAGCAAGCCTAGGAGAACAGCAGAATGTCTTGTAAACATCATCTCCTATTGCCTTTATTCTGTATTTACTTCATTATATATGTGATTACAATCAGTGTAAAATGTAGACTGCAGACCGGGGTTAAAATGCAGACCAGGGGTAAAATACAGACTCAGTATACTTTTTTACTGAATGGTGTTTCCTTTTCCAACATTAAGAGCTAACCATAAATAGGCTGACCGGAATGTTATTAAGGCTAACTGGAACGTTATTTAGGCTAACTGGAGTGCAGACTTTCACTATGATTAGCCAGAATAACCATGTGTGTAAACTTATGGCTAGCATGAGTTTGATCATAGAAATAACACGATACATATAGCAATATACTTAATAAAAAAGTCTGTAGTCTACATTGTACCCTGAGTCTGTATTTAACCCCCAGTCTGCAGTCTGCAGTCTGCAGTCTACAGCCTTAGTCTGCATTCTACACTGACTGATATGATTACAGGTATATTTAATGTATCTGTCACGTCTGTAGATTACTCTGGGAGGACACTGTTTTTCAACGAGGCATTGATCTTTTAATTAAGGAGATCTCAGTCAATGTTGCAGAATAAAGTAAAGTTTATTAATGAATCATGACTTTGTCAGGGAAACAGTGAACAAGAGTGGAAAGAAGTTTTGAGATACAGAAGTAAGAGCAAACACGACCAAGGGACTACAATTGCTGTAAATATTCTTGTGTTGGGCAAAACTAAACTTTCAAATTGTCACCAAGACCTAAAGGTAAGTATCATTGTTACAATGGTATTTTTTTTTCATTTAGTTTTTTTCATTATAACTGCCTATTCTATATTCTATTTAAGCATACACTGTAACTAAATATATCCTTCAGATGTACATTTATAGGCTTTCATCTTTAGTCTAAAAGTAAGGACCAGGTTGCATGGTATACAAGGAAATAAGTAAGAAAACCTTGTATAGACTGATAAACAAAACTTCATTTTTGGTTGAAATATGTTTGAATATACTGTAACTACATGTATGTCAAGTACATTTTGAGTGCCATGTGATCTATTCACAGCCGGTAGCCAGTTGTTGTAGTCCAAGTGTGGAATCAAAGCCATCGTGTTGTGAATTTTTGAGGCCAATTCCTCCTAACCCAGACACAGTCACTGGCCCTTTGGTGAAAAAGTAAGTCACAAAATGCTCAGCATGTATTTTAATCTGCTATTTTTGAGCCTGCTCTGGCTCATATTAATTTCTTTTTAAATTCATTTTTGTTAATTATTTACTCTCCACTGGCAGTCTGTCCCTTTGCTCACCTCTAGATGTATGCTAAATGGTATTAAGGAGGGAAGGGGGAGGAGGGGAGGGTAGGAGGGGAGGGGAGGAGGAGGGGAAGGGGGATGGGGATGGGGAGGGATTGAAGGAGGGAGAGGGAGGGGAGGGGGAGTAGCAATGCCTTATTTTCTTGATTAAATTTCCCCTGAATTAATTTCAAAATTGGCTTTGTTGATCTGGTGTTTATTTGACTTTAAAATTATTCGAGACTGAAGTTTATTGGACATTTTATTCACTATTTTTCAGAGCCAAATATATTATTAAAGATAAAATTATACCTAGAGTTAATTATACCTCGAATATGAATTCCTCAAGGGTTTAATTTACAAATCTACATGTACTCAGGAGTACCTGGTATTCAGGACATATGGTATTATATTATCAAATAAAAATTTGTTGCTTCCATTAGAGTCAATCCACTTTTGAGTCAGTACAAATACCGTGATGATGCCCTGAGAGCTGTTACTTTGCCGCTTGGCCCAATAGGTACGTATCTTGCATTTCATGTAATATTGCTGTACAGTGGACCTTTTTGACTGTGTCACGCAATGTCAACATTTTTTAAAATTTTTCTTGTTAACAAGAAGGCTCCTCCATAGATCAATTGATCATGCTGAGTTTCATTTTAATTTGTAAACATACAAAGTTTCAAAAGAAACTGTAAGTTGCAGACTCCTAATCTACACAGGTTGCAACGTTACTCCCTGGAATGCATTTCTTTGTACAAATTGGCCAGTTTGGTGTCACATATTCTCATGATTTGGCAAAGGATTCTTATGAAACTTGGCATATTTACTAAATTCAGTATTAATTAAATAAAAATACAATTATCGAGTGCACGGCTTATTCTTTGTTTGAATGAAAACTTTGCAAAAGCATAACATCAAAAAGGTCCATTGTGCATTTATCATTACTAGCAGGTGATTTGCTTCAGTCTGCCTCTGTAATTTAGTATACAAGTACCAAATGACTGTGCTAATTAAGTCATTCTCTGTCATTCTCCATAGGAGGGGGTAGTATAGCCTTGGCTGGTGATGGAGGTCTACGTCAGTGGCAAATCACTAACACTGTAAATCACGTAGCTCATGTTCCTGACTCTTTCTTCGCCATACGGTGTGTATATTACATACTTATTAAGAGAACATGCATATTTATAAAATAACTGAGCTAGTATGCATGCTCATTGGTCGATAGGTGTGTTTAGTTGAGATTATATGAGCATGGTTGTGATGTTTTAGATTTGCACTGCCTTATTTTTGAGAATTATTTTATGAATTAATAAAGCAATAGTAAGAGCACTTTTTCCGTGTTGACATAGCCTAATCGAAACACTCGGAGAGTTGGGAGAATTCTCGAAAGTTATGTAAACTCGCGACTACGTCTCGGGCTTGCGTAACTGTCTTGAATTCTCCCAACCCTCCTTGTGTTGAAATGAGGCTATGTAAACAGGGAAAAAGTTCTCTATGGCTTAAATGTTGTACATGTACATTGTCCATTTCTCTATGCATTATCGACACCTCAGAAATGAAGGAGACTAAAAATCAAACTGGTTTAAGTATAAACCTCAAGCCAGATCTAAATTTTACCCTTCCAAACATTTTTACACAATGTAAGCTCATGATGTGCACACATCATGGTATGACAATGTTTAATATTTGAACGCTGTGGTCTTGCTAACCCTACAGTATACTTAAACTATTTTAAATGGAATATTGCATTATTTTATTTACTTATTTTATTCTTTACCTTAGCATGTTGAAATATATGCAGTGGAATTCTGATTTTTCGAACCCCCAAGCAGCGGAAACAAAAGTTTGTTTGAAAAATTGGCAAGTTCAAGAAATCAGGGGTAAAATTACGCACAGTGTTTGACTCAGGGGGGGGGGGGGGGGGCGGGAGACAACCTTTGGTTTGAGTTATTGAGAGGTTCGAAACATTGAGGGTTCAAGGAATTGGGATTTCACTGTACATGAGATCAGTCACATTTATTACTGTAGCAATCAATTAACTGGTACTTTAGGGAGGCAGCGTGGCCGAGTGGTTTAGGGTGCTGGTGTTGTAATCCAGGTGTCCTGAGTTCAAGGCCTCCACCCTGCCTCCAGCGGGATTTGTTTCTCGTTAGTCCCGAGTTCAAATCCTTAATCACGCTTTATAAATAGCCAAGTGGTCTGCCTCCTACCAGTTGGGATTTTTAACTATGTTGCATTTATTTAAAATCTTTGTTTCCCTTGGTTCAGTGGCATGCCTGTAAACTAACTAAGCTTAGTGCTTTAATGGCTAAGTACATTACCACTATAAATAAGATTTACATTTACAGTTTGTTACTTTTCACTTGACCTTAGAATAATGTCAGTTGTTTGCCTTTCTTCAGAGTGGACCAGGGAGGTAGCAGCAAAGCTGTTGTTCTCCAGTCCAGCTCCTGGTACAACGACGCAGGATTCACACCTGCAGCTTATGTCACAGACCATGGTATGTGCAATTAGTGATCTCATTTATGACTATAAACACTTGATGACTGACCCCATGGGAAACAGTGAGTTTGTTTCCCTGAGATCCTCAGTGTTCCACAAGGCAAAGGTGTAGGGAATGGTCATTAAAAGTCAAGGTGAAACAAAACTCACTGCTTTCCTTTAGGGCCAGTCATTTAGAAGTGTTTTGTTATACCTCTCAACTCAAGAATAGAACGAACTGTGAAAAAATGATTATTGGCTTGATGCCAACTGAAACACAAATTTGCTGCAGTTTCAAGGTGCACCACCTGATTACACTGTACATGCAAGTTGAAAGTTCAAGTTGTTGTTTCTCTAGGGAGTTAGTGAGTTTTGTCTTTGGCATATGAAACGTTCTCCTTCAATGTGACAATGTATTTGAGTCGGGAGGCATACATGTAACAACAGCCTTTAATTTGTCACAGCAACAAAGTCGTTGACTTAGTGATTAGTTTGTTGAAGAATTAAGTGAACATTTATTCAGACACTCATGACAGACACTGTAGTTAATTCTGTTCACTAAATTGCTGTTACATGTATTGTACCTGTAGGTTTAAAGTTTGTAATAACCTCTCTTTCATAAATGTTTACACTAGTATTTCAGGTAGGTATCTATCTAGTTACTGTAGTTAATCAATTTTTATGTGTGGTATTTATTCATGATTAAATTTTAGCAATAATAATTTGAAAATTGTTTTAATTCATTATTGAATATTAGTTCTTGGGTCTCTCATTGTAACGATTTTTTTTTTCAAGTTGTACCTGAGGGATCCAAAGATCTTCTTCGTGAACTTCCAGGAATTAAGGATTTGGAAGTTACTGCAAAATACCCTATTGCAGAAGGTGTGTCACAAACATGAATAAAATATTAAACAAACATTTACCATGAATAGGTATCTTTTTTGATGCAGCTTCATTGTCAGTGGTAATCTTGTTTTAACCTGTAATTTTCTAATTTTTCTATTCTTCAATACTCTGCCCTGATTTACCTCAGTCTGTTATTTCTTTTCCCTCATGATTTTTGGTGGATTTTCGAAGTCAGTTTTAAAGTGAACATGACATGGAAAATAATTTCGGCTTATTTGAAAGGCCTTTCAAAATACAGAAGAGTGGCGTTTTTCTTTTCAAAATATCTTTTTTCATTTTAAAGATATTGACGTTTTTCTATTATGCAAATTAGATCAGTGATGACGTCATATTGTTTGCAAGTAAAAAGTGGTAAAATACTGAATAAATGATATCTCTGCAAATTATCACGCAGTGTTCTCGAAACTTGGCACCACAAATGTGCATCACAAAAGAAACAAAATGACACCCTACGTGCACACATAACAGCATTTTTCCATTTTTTGATTTATGAACAAACTGTTCGCTGGAAAATGTGGCAAATGCCATTCCTGAGCCCCTAAAAATAAAAATGTTCCTGGGGGCGGGGGGGCGGGGGCATGCATTGCACTGATTGGAGTTGGAATAACTGAGCGTAATGCAAGATGTGTTTGTCTACATGTACTCATTAGCTCCCTTGATGTGTTAATGTATGTTAACTTTAATCCTGTGTTTTAGTGGACTACTTGAGTGATGAAGTGCCGCTGACAGTGCACTTGGAGGCATTCAACCCTTGCATCCCTCTGGACTCAAAAAACAGTGGCATACCTGTGATAATCTTTAACTACACTGTCACAAATTCATCAAGCGATGTTGCAAAGGTATAATTATCACACATCTGCGTCTCATCACAGACAGACAGTTAGACTCTAAAGCTGTACATGTACTTTGTAACGATTCCTAGTCCTTTAATACTCTGTTAAGCAATTAGAAATCATATTGAATAAGTACTCTTTGTGGACTCTCAATCGTCACTCAATAGGTTTACCTAAATGAAATATTTCTGGCCTACATTGCAGGGTTATGGCTGAAGGAAGTCGAAGACACTGGGGGCATATCATGATTTCCCTAGCTTAGGGTGAACTGAAGTAACTGGGATTACCACTGCTCCCCTGTGTAGGATGCTACCGCAATGCAGGCTACCCCCCTCCCCGCCCCTTCAAAGGATTTTGTTTCCAAATTCTTCTGCTGCTAACAGATCAACACCATGCAGCATGTACATGATTGTATACTCCTGCATAGAGAGGCACTATGAGGGTACATGAAAATTGTCTACATGTAGACCAAGAACACAGCACATCGACCCTTGCAAATGCTGAAACCTAAGCCACTCACTTTAGATCTGAGTCCAATGCAGGAACCATTAGTCTGCCAAGCCACTCATACAGTGTTGCCAGTGCCCAGAAGGATATAAAATATTAATATTGCCATATAAAATATTAATTTTGCTGTATAAAATATTAATTTTGGTATCTTTGTTTGATATCTGTAAGGTTTCACTGCTGGGAACACTTCAGAACATTGCCGGTTGGGATGGAATAACAGAAATTACTTCAGAAGGTCAGTTTGAAATGCATGAAAGAATTAAACATGGTTATGCACCTTGTTGAGTGTGTGTTGATCAGAAATTATTTTATAGTCAGAGATTGCAAGAAGATTTTAATTATCAATAATGGTAATTAATAAATTACATTTGTTTACTTGACCAGCTGCTTAGCATGTATTAAATTACACAATTGATTTATAAAATAAGTCAATAGAGTGGTTTAGAGGTGCCAAGTAGATTTTTGCCAAGGGTGACAAAAATATTAAACAAAACAAGAAATGATAAGTTAATAAAGATGGTGAATTTTAAGCGTGGTAATGAAATGCGAAGGTGAATTAATCAACATGACACAAGCGTGGGACAAAGAAAAATTCTGAGTCCCCGACAGGAATCGAACCCATGACCTCCCAAACACTGGGCGGGCGCTCTATCCACCGAGCTACGAGAACTCATAGAGAGCAAGGTCATTTAACCACGCTCGTGTCATGTTGATTAATTCACCTTCACATTTCATTACCAAGCTTAAAATTCACCAGCTTTATTAAATTATCACTACTCACAATGACTTCGATAGCGTTGATCCTAGCAGTATGCAGGACACCTGTCATATATGAAGTCAGTTAAATGACCTTGCTCTCCATGAGTTCTCGTAGCTCAGTGGATAGAGCGCCCGCCCGGTGTTCAGAAGGTCATGGGTTCGATTCCTGTCGGGGACTCAGAATTTTTCTTTGTCCCACGCTCGTGTCATGTTGATTAATTCACCTTCACAAAACAGGAAATGTACAAAGTTCTTTTTTGATTTCTCGCCATGATTTGCTTCAACTTTGCAATCATAAACGGACCCTAGAGTAACTGAACTTACATGTAATATACAGTCTGCACACTGTGCATTATTCCTGAATCAAAGTTGTGTGAAAGGCATACATGTCTTCTGTCTTCTTTGTCTAATACATGTAGACCCTTCTCATGAATGGCTGCAAGTTTTAAATTATTTTGTATACTAAATATTAGAATTAGCTTGACTAATATCGTTTTGCATTGATAATTCAAAGGAATGTTTACTCTCAAATGACTTCAGTGAGCCTAGTTTGAATGCACACAAAATAATTTTTAATTGGCAGTCATTTATGAAAAACATTTTATTAGTAAGATTATAATTATTTCAAATATCAAATTTTAGCATAATGCTGTCCATACTAATTTAATTTGCAGTGGAAAATACGGGATATGGAGGAAATCTGAATTCTTTGATGCAGACCAGGTGGGTTTAAAATTCAGTTTTATATTTTTCAAATAAAAAGGAATTAAAATTGCCATTACATGTCAAATTTACTCTGAGGTAAGGTAGGTTGATAAAGGCTACATGTAAGTCTGTATACGAGCTAAGTGGTCCATTAGGCTGGTGCTTATCACCAGTTTCTGTTGCATGAAGCAACCAGCAATATTTCTACTTCCCCCTGGATGGGATGCTAGTCCATCACAGGGTTACCCCCAGCATTAAATTTGCTGGTACACAGTTATACACCTGGGTGGAGAGAGGCACTGTGAGAGTAGTGTCTTGCCCAAGAACACAACACAATGTCCCCGGGCCAGGGCTCAAACCCAGACCTGCTTGATCTGAAGACAAACACACTGACCATGAGGCCACTGCACCTCCCACAATTTTTACTATGAACTGGCATTTATTTCTTTCTTTATTGTTTGTTGTTGTTGTTTTTCTTGTAGTGATTTATTTGGTATTGACATGAATAACCCATCATTAGCAGAGAGGAGTCCTGGTAATGGACATGTGTCACTCGCTGGTAAGTACAGTATGGTGCATATATTATTAGGTATTTTTCTATTAATGCCAACTGTGCGAAACTTCAATAGAAAACATCGTACAGTCATAATTATGCAGGCAATATATATATTGCACAACGACATACATGTAGAGAACATATACATAAATAAAGTTAACGCCCAAGTCGCTTGTGGAGGGAAGGTGCCTACGAAGCCCGGGGGCTGCAACCGCAGTCACATCCCCAAGGCGCTAGAACACCCGACTGGCCTGCCCAACCCGCAACCAAGCCATGAGCCCCCCGTGCCAAGCCCCCTACAGGCACATGTCACACTCAAGCCAGACGGCATTGGTGGAAAAAAAAAAAAAAAAAAATGAATGAATGAATGAATGAATGAATAAATAAATAAAATAAATAAAATAAAATGCTGAAAAGAAAGGGGGGATAGGGAGGGAACGCCGAGAACCGCTGGACAATGTCAGCCCCAGGGCTCTCACAACCATATGACTGTTGCAAGCGCCACAGAAACGCACCAAACACTAAACAAATGCTAACAGATGGCCAAGGCACTGACAAACGCCTACAAAAACGCTACTGACCAGACTGGCTCCTGGTCATAAACTATGTAAAATTTCATTGAACTATATCAAACGCTACAAAACGCACCAAACGCTAACCAAACGCTCACAGACGGCCAAGACACTGACAACCGGTTATAAAAACGCTACTGACCAGACTAGCTCCTAGTCATTAACTATGTTAAATTTCATTTAACTATATTTAACGCCCAAGTCGCTAGTGGAGGGAAGGTGCCTACGAAGCCCGGGGGCTGCAACTGCAGTCACATCCCCAAGGCGCTAGAACACCTGACTGGCCTGCCCAACCCGCAACCAAGCGACGAGCCCCCCGCGCCATGCTGAAGGGATCTCCGGGATGGAACAACCCGGAGTAAGGGGGCTCGGGGCACCAAGGCCACAGCCCTCGACAACCCCAGCCTGAGGCACCCTCCCCCACTGGTACCCAGAGTAATCCGCTACCTGTTAAGCCACCAACTGGTAGGATACACGGACAATGGAACTAACTGGAGTTCGGATATAGATCTGGTAGGCATCGCTAGACCACCGCCCTAAGGTCTTGATAAGGTGATCTGGAACTCCCCGCGCCGCTGCAGTTGTCGCTGCCCCAATACGGAAGCTATGATCAGAGTATGAGCCAGAGTGCCCTGCCTCATTTAGGATGGACTGCACAGAGAATGATAACTGCTGCCGAGTAAGAGGATGACCATTGCTAAATATAAACAGTGGCCCTGGAGCGGACCCACGCAGAGACAAGTAATTGCCCAAAGCTGTTATGGGGCACACAGAGCCCAAGCCACGCCCTAAGTAGATATCACAACCCATGCGGAAGGGGTCTGTCTTGGAGCACTTGACACGGACTTTAAAACACGAGGGGTTCACCAAGGAGTGTGCTTGCAGGTCGTTAACAGTCATATGGGTGTTAGGATCAAACACAGAGTTGATTGTGAACTCCCTGGTGCACAAAAAACCAAAAAATCCCAAGCAGCACGCAGCCCACAACATCACATGGTCTCTAGTAGACAGGTCCAAAGAGCGCTGAATGACCTTCAGATGATCTACTGTGATAGTTAGGCGCTAGGTGAAGCTGGACCCTGAACCCACTGCAAACGAAGGCAGTTCACTAAAGGATCTGGAAGGCCATGGTCAATATGAAGGGAGCGTACTGCTGAAAGATAGACCTTGATGGAGGAATGGTTCAGGTTATCTGCCAATAAAGAAGCAAAGCGCATGAGAGTCTCCTCATTGGCTGGGGGAATGTAGCCATCCTGGGTTGCACAACCATCCTGGCGGCAAAAGTCTATAAATCGACGTTGGCCAGATCGGTACACTTGTCGGGTGGATGGTGCAAGACCTTGGGTAAGTAGGAACTGATGCTTCTGAGTCAAGGCATCTGAAGCGCTGCCAAAAGGGAAGCAGGAATCTGGGATGGGGTCGGGTCGGCATGTGGCTCCAGGCGCCTGAACCGCTGAAATTGGAATCGAGAGAGTGCATCAGCAACTGGATTAGCTTTACCTTGAACTGATGAAGCTGTAAACGAAAAGGAATGACGGATGGCCAGCATAGTCAAATAACGCAGCAACACCATTAGGCTTTTGTCCCGCGAGGTGCCAGACTTAAGTACAGCCACCACGGACTCATTGTCACACAAGAACTCGACCCGCCGAGATACCCACTGAGGGCCCCACAGATAGGCTGCTACCACAATTGGGAAGAGTACCTTATACCCTATAGATAATGAACTTTGTGCAGCTGACCAGGCACCAGAAAACCAGTGGGATTTAAAAATAGCTCCGTATCCCAAAGAGTCAGCTGCATCTGACGAGACCTGGAAGTCCGGGAGAGGGGCCCATGTGGGCATACAGAAAAAACTGAGGCCATCCCAAGTTTGGAACAGCTCCCGCCGCCACGTTAAATCCCGTTGGAATTCCTGGTTAAGCCTAATGGGGTGATCATCGTGGCGAAAGGCACAAAGCAAGTTGATCATCCGGTGAAGGAATGTCCTACCCTGTGGGGCAACCTTGCAGGTGTGATGGAGGTGGCCAATCAGTGATTCCAGCTCATGACGTTTGCAAAAATGTTTTGCAGCCCACTCATCTAACAGTGTAACAATTCTAACTCTCTTGTCAGCCGGGAGGCGTGCTTGAAGTTTTTCAGAGTCAAGTTCAATCCCAAGGATTGTAAGACGAGTTGCAGGTCCCTCCAGCTTATCTGGATGAAGTGGTAGACCAAGTTTTTTACACAGTTGAACACAGGTTTGAAGGTTGTTGTGGCAGACAGGGGAAGCCGGTGGGCCCAAGGTGAGGAAATTGTCCAAGTAATGACGGAGAAATGTGACATCATAATTTTGAACCAGAATCCATTCAACCAAGTCTGCAATGGCAGTAAAGATGAATGGTGCAGAACGCAGCCCAAATGGGAGCACCATATCCACAAAATATTGCCCACACCACTTCATGCCAAGAAGGGGGCGATCATCCGGGTGGATTGCCACATTCCGATATGCACTGGCCACGTCGAACTTGGCCATTAATGTTCCTCGGCCCAGAGTCATTATGCCATCAATGAAGGCATCCACTGAAACGTATTGAACTGTAAATGAGGGCTTAGGGATGCCGTCACTTACGCTTTTCCCCTCAGGTGAGGAGAGGTCCAAAATGAGACGCCACTTCCCAGGCTGATTACTTTTGGGGATCACCCCAAAACGACTTATGTGCAAAGACGGAAGTGGCGGCACTGGAAAAGGACCTGCCACCCTGCCGGAAGAGACTTCTTTTTGTAAGTAGGAGTCAATCACTGCTGGGTGTTCAGAAGAGATTTGAGTGACACCAAGGAGGGGTCGAATCCTATCCGAAATCCATCCTGTATGCCAGTAATCACATAAGCTACAGCTGATTCATCGGAATGATGGTGCAACTCCGCTTGAAATTGATCCAGCTGTAATGGTGAGACCTTGGAAACCGGAGATAATGGAGCAAAAGAGACAGCTGTAATGCAGGGCATAGCTGGAACTGAAACTGGAACTGAAGCTGGAACTGAAACTGGAACTGAAACTGGAACAGGACAAAACAAATTTGCCAGCTGAGGCAGTCCAGTGTGCTGGCTAGGCAACACAATCAAATTATTAAAACTATGTACAGACACAACATTCGGCGTACCTTGCCCGTCAGTACTGTCCCCTTCTCCCCCCAGGGGAGGGGGAGCGGGAACGAAGTCCAGCTGAGTGGGGAAAGGGGCAGTTAGCCTTGGTATGCTCTCCCTCACAGTTGCTGCAGTTGTGGCGGAACCTGCACCTCCCAAATGGCCACCGCCATAGCCCTTCATTCCAGGAATGGCAGAATGGTGTACGTAAGCGGGGGTCCAGGTTGCCTGAGGAAGACTGAGGAAATCCAGAAAGGGAGGATGGCTTTGGTTGCAGTGAGGACGATGTTGGCAAACGCAGATGAAAATTATATAGATCCAAATTCATTTTGGACCAATCATTAAGGCCCGAGGCAGCGGCATCCCTTCTGAAGGCCAGATCGTATTCAAGCCAAGCCAGACCTGGATACTGACGGGCTGTTTGAATAACGAGGAGCTTGTACTTCGTCAGGTCCAACCAGCGCATGGGATAAGACGCACACAGGACCAGCTAAAAATTGTGAAGGCCTCAGTCCAGGTAAGAATATCCTTAATTTCAACTTGCCTACGTTTGGCATTGGACACGAGGAGTTTACCCTCCAGGAAGGTCTGTGGTTCCTGTTCCACAGCGCGAAGATTTACTGTAAGCAGATCCGCCAACTCCACGAACTGGCCCTCTATGATCTTCTTGGCCAATTTAGCTGGGATTGGTGCATGACCCGGACCGACAATAAAAGCCTTCTCAGACTTGGTCACTGATGCAGAATTACCGAGGCTTGGCAGGCTACTGGCTACACTGGAACTAGCGAACGGAGAGGTGATGGGGGCCATGAAGCACGCCGAGCTCGAGTCAGTGATGGCCGACACGGGAGAAAAAGTAGGAACAAAAGCAGGCAAAGTAAACATACCTGATGACGCCCCAGAAGCCACAGATAAAACGTTGGCATCACAAGAAACAGCAGTCGATTCGGAGGAGCTAGATGGAGCAATGCCAACAGAAGTGCCAGGGACGGAGGAATTTAATGACGAGGGGGTGTTCCCTTGAATTGAAGAGATGATGGTAGGAAGGGAGCTTCCAAGTGCGTGAACAACAGCCTCCGCGATCGAATCGACGGCCAAAGGCGCCACAGGGCCAGAGGGAGCCGTTGAAACCACTGTCGGCACAGAAGACAACAGAGGTAAGTCCTCTGAATGAAGTCCGGCAGACAAGCTATTGGTGGTTGAACAAGGTGGGTTTGGCATGATGTACAAACCAGCGACAAGCGAATTAAAGACGAACTAAAAACACGAGAGCGGGCGAAGAAACCCTGGTGGATGAATGACGAAATTTCTTTTTATCCCCAACTGGGAACCGCTACACTAAGCCCGCCAAAACTCCACGCTATCGGAGTGGCGAGCACACTATCGGTCCAGGTACGAGAGAACGACGAGCGAGTTAAAGACGAACCACGACAGTTAAAGATGAAACACGACAGCGGGCGAGGATACCACGGTTGACAAATGACGAAATTCTTCCCACACTATCGGACCAGGTACGAGAGAAGTGAAGACGAACCACAACACGGCGGTAGAGACAGTACGAAACAAAAAACGCCACGGTCGACGATCGAAGAACTTCTGTTTTAACCGAGACAGCGACCGAGATAGCTAACGAAGCAATAGGGAGAACGCCGAGAACCGCTAAACTATAATTCAATCCACAACGCCACACTAACAGAGCGATGAACACACTGTGAGCACATGGGACGACAACACATGTACTAACCAAATATACCGCTGGACAATGTCAGCCCCAGGGCTCTCACGACCATATGACTGTTGCAAACGCTACAGAAACGCACCAAATGCTAAACAAACGCTAACAGATGCCCAAGGCACTAACAAACGCCTACAAAAATGCTACTGACCAGACTGGCTCCTGGTCATAAACTATGTAAAATTTCATTGAACTATATCAAACGCTACAAAACGCACCAAACGCTAACCAAACGTTCACAGACGGCCAAGACACTGACAACCACCTATAAAAACGCTACTGACCAGACTAGCTCCTAGTCGTTAACTATGTTAAATTTCATTTAACTATATTTAACGTATATTTATGTTGTCCTTAACTTGTGTCCATCTTTAAGTCTTACTTTGCAGGCCCTTACTTCATCTTTTTGCTCTTTCATGATAAGTTTTGTGACCTCAAATTTATATATTTTTAAGATAATAATAGACACGAAAAATTACAGCTTGTTGATTTGCAGAGAGCACTTTAATTAACCCCATACAGTGCAGAATGTTGAAAATAAAGTTAATGATTTACATATTATAAACAAGTGATCAAATGATTTTTCTCAACATGCAATTTTCAATAAATACACTCCGGTAATTTGTTTTGTGTGTTTGAAAGATCTACTTGTACTTATTTATTTCAAATTGCACTCATTCCCATGTTTCTATTAGTATAGGTAATCATACGGTTTCGAGTTCAATTTGGAATTAATTTGCACAAGTGAGTTTTTCAAAAATCTGAAATTGCACGAGCTGCTTCGGCGAGTGTAATTTCAGCTTTTTGAAAAACCCACAAGTGCAAATTAACTCCAAATTGAACGAGAAAAACCGTATGATTACTTATTAATAATATAAACATGAAAAAATTCGCGTGGAGGAAGTGCCGGAAGATCTTTCTTGAAGCCATTTTTTCTCATTTGAGAAAACTTTTTTCAAAGTTTCAGCACAAAATTTTCATCATCATTTTACGTGATATCATTTTCTCAGAAAAGTTCCCATTGTCTTTCAGTCAATCATAATCCAGAATTTCGATGTGTAATTTGCACTGGTATTACACTTTTTGCACCGATGTTACACTTTTTGCACTGGTGTTACACTTGAACTGCATCACTCTTAGCCAATCAGAATCGAGTAATTTTTTCATGTGTATTATTAGTTTTAGAAAACACCCTTACGATAATACACACACTGATTGGTTTAAAATCATGTTTCTATTAAACAATTAGATTATGAGCTTGAGATTTCTATCACGTCATAGTTGACGGGGGTGCAGCCAGAGTCAACTATCATGCATAGAAACTGAGAATAAATAATCCAATTGTTTTAGTATAAATCTACTGGTCATTACAAACTCAATCTAAATCCTCTTCATAGACACCTCGAAAATGCCAAGAAGCAGCTGTCATTTTGTTAACAAGTACACACTGCTATGCTACTCACTATCTGTAATGGAATAGATAGTGGGTAGCATAGCCAATCAGAGAACGGCATTTGTGATAGAATGCTAATAGATTTTATACTAAAACTCGATAGAAACACATGCAGGACTAGCACGAGCTCACAACAGCATGACTTCAACTGCTTGTGCTAAGTCTGTGTCTCTAAAAAGCTCTTGAGTTTCCACATTATTATTATTATTATTATTATTATTACTATTATTAATATTATTAATTATGATAATACCAAGGTTTCTTAGCAATACATTGTGTGGTTCTCTAATTATTAGTAATTAAGAGTCCCTGTCCATAAAAATGGAAAATAACTCGGCAAGGGTTGAAAATTCGATTTCGCTCATATTTTCATGGTAGATTATTTGTAGGGCATGTCAAAAACTACTGGATCGTTTTTTTGGCAAAATATCCTTTTATTTCAAAGAAATAGGCAAATTACCAAATTCCGTTAAAATTGTCATTTGATGCACCATTTTACTAAACACGTTCGAGAGCCTTGCATGCAAAACCACATCATTCTTCTGTTTTTAAAACACTCAAATATTTTTGTGCAGTGTTTAAATGTGTGGTGGGTTGATTTTAGGGAATGTTGCGTTGTTTTTTGGGTGCAAAAATAATTGAATTTCGAAGACATGTATGTCATTAACTTAAAAGTACTTTGTGAATATAATTAATTTTCACCATGTGCGAAACCTTCAAATGGATTAAGCTTCTGGTGGTTGAATCACAGAAGGATGGTCTACAGATTCCTGTAAAAACTTATTTGGGCAAATGATTGTGAGCAACGCGAGAGCTTTTCAAAGTACATCAAAAATGCAAATATTTGACCATCCGTCGTCAAATTTCAATTTACAGGTTACACGTATATTTTAGCATGTGCCACATGACTTGACTTATGTTAAGTTGAAATAGACACAGAGCTGATAATTTCGAAATGTTCTAACCTCATTTGCTGTAAAAGGCAGGTCCAAAGCCGATTTGACGTATTTCTAGTCGATCTCTTACCATTCATCGCACATAAAGCAGAAGTTTGCTTTTGTTTACACAAGGTTAATGTCCGATGTACATTGCCCACTGTCAACCTATTATTGGTCGAATAGCATGAATCTGTGACCATCTTTCTGCGCATATGAACATCACGCATATGTTCGTCAGGCAATGCTGTCACGGCATTTTAACGGAATTTGGTAATTTGCATATTTCTTTGAAATAAAAGGATATTTTGCCAAAAAAATTATCCAGTAGTTTTTGTCATGCCCTAGCCTATCTACCATAAGAATATGAGCGAAATCGAATTTTTGACCCTTGCAGTGAAATTAAGAATTTGTCTGATTTTTACAGGCAGGCACTCTTAAATAATAATTATATCAATGGATGTCTAAGGTTTGTAATCATTACAATATTATTTTTTCAACAGTTGTGACTGAGCGTTGTGACAATTTAACCACCATGCTTCAGTTTGATGATGTAACAGAGATGTGGAAGTATTTCACAACTACAGGTCTACCAGGTCAGGGAAAACCTGGCCCTTCCCCAGTGAGTACATGAAGATTTGCATGTAGACTTATGTTTTATGTGGTTACAATTATTATAGTTCTTACACACAGATACATGTAATTTACCTCTAGTATAAATTTTTCCACAGCTAAAATTTATTGCACAAATTTTTTTTCATTTAAAGTGATGGTGAATTCATACATGTAGTGTAACACAGTCCTGTGAAGTCACATTTTGCATGTTGTATTCCATTTGGAGCTTCTCTTGGTGAAAATGAAAAACTCATTGTGACATCTGTTGTACTTTTACAGTCACAAAAAACCTGGAATGGAGCTGTTTGTTGTGAGAGAGAGATCCAGCCCAACACATCACAGGTAAAATGTTAATTTCTAATCCCTAGCAGAAACAATGCCCACTTAGAGGGATTGTTGGTAAATATTTTAGGTATGATTTGAAGGAAGAAGTTAAAAAATGTATGAAAGACAGAGAGACAGACAGACAGACAGACAGACAGATCGAGGCAAGCAAATGAACATACAGAAACAGACAGACAGACAGACAGACACAGACAGATGGAGGCAGGCAGAGAGATGAGTGCAGACAGACAGACAGACACAGACAGACAGACAGACAAATAGACAGATAGACAGATGGAGACAGGCAGAAAGAAAAGCAGAGACAGACACAGACATCCAGAGGTACATGTAGGCAGAGAGTTAGATGGAGCCGGACTTAGAGAAAAACAAACAGAAAGACTGACAGAAATATAAACAGACAGACAGTAAGACAGTCAGGCTGGCAAACAGGCTGACAGACAGACAGACAGACAGACAGAATAAAAAGAGAGACAACTCATAACAGTAATGCCCAGAATTGAATCCTGGAATTTGGTTCCATTGACCATCTGATGGTGACAAATGAAAAACTGTAAACTCCAAATAATGCTGTTAATGAGATTCGTTTGTTGTCTGCCTCTGTATTCCTTTTTTTTTTTCTTTTCAGACCTTCACGTTTCTCTTAGCATGGCATTTTCCACACAGGTATTTACTAAAAGTTTCCATTAAGAGAGAGAACAATAGTAAAAGTGTATGAAATTTAAGCTGCCATGGTCTGCCCTGCATTATCAGTGTGTGAAAAAGTTCTTGATCTTGCCCCAATTTTGGCACGGTCAGATCGGCGAAAACTCTTTGCTTAGATTTGTTTGGAATGCTATTTAGTGTGTTAATGTTAAGTCTGTAGTAGCTGTGTTAATTCCAAAACCCACAACCTATCTCAGGCCAAATGAAAGACATACCAATATCAGTTTAAAAATAACTGCAAATGGCTTGTTGATGTTTATTATATGACTGAAAAAAAAATTACTTCATTGTGATTGGCTGAGAGCAGGCCAATTTATCATTAATTTTTAATTTGCACTGCAGTGGACATTAATACACACGCTTTCCAAATTTTCTCAGTCATATAATAAATGAGTAATTGTATGAAAGCTAGAACAGTAAATTATTAAGGATTTACACCACAAATATTTGTAGTGTAAATCCTTACTTACACTCGCATTCATATGATTACCTATACTTACCGTAAGAGATGCCTTTTGTTTGTCAGATATGTGAACTGGAGTCAGGAAAGCTTTGGCATCCATGACCCCAACACAAACTTCTATATCGGAAACCAGTACAGCAAGTTTTGGACGAACATTATGGAGGTGAGAGACTTCATCCAATAAACATTGTTGCAGTTGTCCTTGGCATGACCAGTAATCTTTACCAAGTACAGTGGAATCCTGTTGATGTGGTCACCAAAGGGCTGGAAAAATCTGGCCGGGAGTTCTTTAGATAAGAAAATGACCGAGGTTTTTTTCAGGCCAGAATAAGGTGGCCGTAATAACGAGGTGGCCATATTAACGGCGTGGCCGTGAGGCGGGGTTCTGCTGTAATAGTGTAGTTCCTGTCAACACACTTAATGTATTGAATTGGGTGACCCCCACCCCTTAAACGCCATATTAATTATTTTTTCAGCCACCCACTTTGAAGCCATCTTTTTGCCCCACCCCACACCCCCCTAACTCACAAAAACGGATGGTCCCTTATATATGGGAGCCTTTTTGGCAGGAATTGCGCGAACCCAGATTTGACTGTTGTGAGAGTTTCATAGTTGATCGTTCATCACCTTTGCCATCTCCTCTTGTTTCAGGTTCTCTCATACACTGTCACAAACATGTGTGATCTCACAAGAAAAACCAGGAATTTTCGAGATGATATGTTTGATTCTAGTTTGCCGTGGCAAATGATTGACAGCGCAGCTGGACGGGTGTCTGTTATAAGGTGCGTTATAATTTACATTACATTAGCAGTCTACCCAATCACGGTGCAGTCAGAGATTTCATTAACGTTTTCAGTAGGAGGACAACTGGCTTTCACAGGCGGGCAAAACTATTTGAACTGAACTTCTGGAAAAGAAAAACTTTCCTCTAGATGGTCAAACCTGTAACACTCTTGCTAATTATGCTTACAAGAGGCCCCGCGGGACATCTGGTATTTTCGCGCGCGCGCGAGGTCAATATGTTAATAAGACTAGTAGACAGACTAGTAAATTCTGTGGCAACGGTTAAACTAACATCCTTCGAGTTATATTAGAGCTAGTCATTGTCGCTGTTCTTATAATTTCCTTTTCGCGATCATCGTCCACCAGAGGTCAATCATTCATTTCGGGAAAAAGCTGTAAGTTTGTGTTTTTCGGGGTTTGTCCGTTCAGCCGTCTAATGTTGTAAATAATTGTTTATTTTTGTTCTATTTTCAGTCAAACTCGTTGTCGTGAATAAACTTAAACGTTTGTTCTTTTTTAAAACGATGTTTGGAGACCGATCGAGATTGGCTTCGCGATATGGCGGTAACAAAACCAAATGAGCAAAATCATCCTGACAACCGGTCAAATTGCCCAGTGCCTGGCCCTTAATAAAACCCTTGACATTTAAACATGAATAAGGCAATGAACTAAAATTTGGACCTATTAGATGTTGAAGCAAAGTTTAGCGCATGCAACAAGCCAAGAGCAGGAAAACACATGCATGTCACTGTTGCCAAATGTGGGAAAGTCATTAACCAGTGCCAAGCATAACCACTGTCAGCAAGCATGTTCATAAGGCCAGTTATTATATATGGCTAGCTCTGTGAGCAGGCAAGATGAACCGAATCATGCGCTGTGATTGGGTACCCGAAGGGGCAATATGGTGCTATCTTGCCCCTCTTGGGATTTACGATAACCAGCTATGTCCTGCAAGAAAATAGTATTATTTTTCCATATAATAATAAATCATCGGTCAAGATGGCTGAATATTAGCCTACAAAAAGAACTTGGCCAATATCCAGCCTTATTATCCAACTGCAGCAAATACTGTCCAAATAACAATACAAATATACAGCGATATTGTACAGTTGTTTGTACAGTAGAAAACCTGTTTGCTGTACTGGTCGGCGCGCGCACACAAAACTGTCACACTCTCCCTCTTTTCATTGATAAATTTATTGACTACAGCAGTTGGATAATAAATCTCTTATTAGATGTTTCGGTTGTTAGTATCGCTTTATATTTTCACTTGTTTGTATTTTGACTCGCCCTACGATCTCGTCAAAATACGGCACAACTCGTAAAAATACACAGCAACACTACACACCAAAACATCTAATAAGATATATCTTGACCTCTAGTACTAATACATTTACTCTACACAACTTTTATCACTTAAATACAGCCACTTTACACTACTCACGATACGAATACAGCAACTTCACATTATTTGCAATACTTATATAAATGAAGTTCGAGTTGACAAGTTACGTTATGTTCGAGATTTAACTTAAGGTCTCACTCGGGTAAATATCGCTTCCTTAGATCTCCTACATGCATGTGGATGGGTGATGGCAATCTCTACGGGTTTGAAGGTATGACTTAGTCTTGTCTAAGACTGAAAAAAATGTGTTGTCGAAACTGCAGTAATCTCCTAGTCAAGTTGTAGAATTTTGTCCAAGTTGTGCTAAGGTCTTGATCCAATAAAATTGTGTCAGCTAAATTAAATTGCCGTTCAGGATATTACATTACGCTGAGTTTGGAAAATGAAAACAGTGGTTTATGGAAATTATGTACTAACCCCATGGACTCTATCACAGTAAACAGTCACATAAACTGGCCAGTGTGGGATCATGTCCAGAAAACATTATGACAGGCAGTGTTCATGGTTAAGGTTACCATATACCTTTAGAGGTACCAAAACCCCCATATCAAATTAAAGCTCATAAAGATGGCTATCAAAGTATACCAAGAATATGGATTGGCAAATTTTTAACGACCTCTAAATGCGCCTGGTCGATCAGTGAGGATAATGAATTTTCAAGTTTGAGATTAATACTCATTTTTTTCCTTTTCGTTTTATTTTCGCTGACAGGCTGTAACAAGATGGGAGGTGAGTTAACTTAAAACTTACGATAAATTTCATCCAAGATTCATGGATAAGATTGTTACAGACGCTTACTACAGCATGGCCAACAGGCTGTGAAATTCACGCGTGCGCAGTGCACCTCAGGGCTTCAAATAATTTCCCGGCTGGCGCCGGTCAAATTGTCCAGTCAAACCTGTTTTTGCTCGGACATATCCCATTTTTGGCTGGACAAACATCGATTGCGTCTTACGCTACGAAAGTGCCCCTCCTCCCTTCACATGATGTTTAAATACAAAACAAGTAAATTTTCAAAGCATTTATTGTACATGAGCATCGATCTCAATGCAGGAATAGTGGAACGCATGGGACAGCAAAATCAGTATCACATTTGTGCAAAAATTTGCAACAGTAGCCGGATATTTTATGACTATTACGAATCATTTATGCTTAGGTTTATTCATAAGTTCTTGGTCTGGTATTTAAGTATCCACCTTTTTTGCCCTCCTTTTTCACAAACGCCAATAATGTTGAAGCTTTAAATATTTTAAACTTGAAACTCTAAATTTTTTCCTTACCAGCGTAAACGACCAGACAAATTGTCTGGCCATCTAAGGATTTGACCGGACAAAACCTTTTTTTGACCGGACATTGTCCATTGACCGGCCGTTATTTGAAGCCCTGGCACCTCGATGCTAATATTTTGTACTTTCACTGAACTTGTGAACATGTTCTTCATTTCTTGGTTGTTAGGTTGTTGTCCTCTAAATTGCACCCATGTCTTCAACTATGAAATGGCGATCGCAATGTAAGTCAGTGTTCTCTTTCCATGTATTAAATCCTTTAGTAACCAAGCTTGTTCAACTCCTGTGTGTCAACTCCGTCTCAGTCCGTAAACACGCAAAGAAAAAGAGTTTGGCCAATATCCAGCCATCTTGACCTCACACTAGGTCAATAGCCCATATGTACTTTATAGAAACTATCTTCTTATTGTCATATTTGAGAATCACTTTTTGTCAACAGCTGTTTCCCAGATTTGGAAAGGACCATGCGGGTTGTTGACATGAAACAGCAGGTCTCTCCTAATGGCATCATACCAAGGTACTGCTAGTCTTAAGCTTCAGCTGTATCAACTGACTATTGTAAAGCTAATGCCGGTGTCAGTACATCTGGTTAATCGCAACGAGCGTAATTAATGCCCTAATGTCAGTCAGAACTTGAAGCGAAAACATGCCACTGGTGTCAAAGGCGGGCCACGGGAAATCATGTATCAGTGCCAAGCGCAGGAAAACATGTGACCAGTAACAAGCGCGGGAAAATATGTAACCAGTGCCAAGCGTAGGAAAACATGTAACCAATGCCAAACACGGGAAAATATGTAACCAGTGCCAAGCACGGGAAAACATGTAACCAGTGCCAAGCACGGGAAAATATGTAACCAGTGCCAAGCACGGGAAAACACGTAACCAGTGCCAAGCGTGGGAAAGTATGTAACCAGTGCCAAACATGGGAAAACATGAAACCAGTGCCAAGCGCGGGAAAACATGTAACCAGTACCAAGCGGAGGAAAATATGTAACCAGTGCCAAGCGCGGGAAAATATTTAACTGGTGACCGTGTTAAGAGCTTGAAAAGGTGTGACCAGAGTGATTAGTTTCAAGCGCGAAAGCACCGCGGGCCCAGTAACCAGTGCCAACAGAGGGAACACATACATATAACTGATTCTAAGCGCTGGACAACCAGATGGGGGAAAACACACACTGCTCCCTGAGGTCGGTGTGTCCTCTTGAAAGCTAGTGGTTTTATGGTGGTCTTTTCCGTTACACTTTGAATTTCTAATTCAAACACTTTGTTTTCCTTTTTCAGTCGCACAACTGTGCCACTTGAGTTGCGACGCCAATGGACGTTTTGGCCAAACTACACTGATGTGAATCCTGCTTCTACAACTGTATGTGTAGATGGCGAGATAGGAACTGTATTGAAGACTTACAGGGAGGTAAATACGTGCACCTTATAAAACGAATCTTTTTAAGGAAGTTTCGTTAATGCGGCGTTTATTAAGGGAAATATAAACATGTTTGGCGAAATAATTATATAAGACATTTAAATTGTCAACAACCCTTAATTAGGCAGAGCTAACTATTTTATCGAACACGGTCCCGTAGTATGCTCTGAATTTACAAAAAATTCTTTACACGAGCTTTAGGGACGGACCATTATTTTTTTAGGGGAGGGGGGTTGTGGGGGTGGGGCAATTTGTAAAAAAAAAAAACTCGCACAGCAACAAATGCTGAAAAACATGGTGGAAGAGGAGCCATGGGAGAAAAAAACCTCGACCAGGTGCTTTCTACTAGTCCAGTTAGATTTTTGATGTTAAAAAATAGAAACATTCTTGCACAAGCTGTTGCTCAACCTAGAAGTGAAAAAAATTCATGCCCCAGGTAAAAAAAAAAAAAAAAATTCCCAAATACCGGCGGGAAGGTGCCGCAAATTTGAAAATTAAACGATACACAGAGCTGTAAACAGGTGATCTTCTCGCGGGAATTTGTGAATATTTTACTTTAAGTCGAGGCTAACCCTGTGCAAATGCGTTCTCAGTGCTTTTAATCGGCGGTCATGGCGAACTCCAAACTGGACTATTGCCCAGCCCACCCTTCTCAATAAGATAATGGTTCGTCCCTTTGCGCGCATGGCAGTGACGTTAGTAAAAACAGGAGTTGCTTCTTCTTGGATCTGCTCTTGACGTTTTAAGCACCGTGTAACGGGACAGAACTTTACAGCAGTACAGCAACGCTGATTGTGTCTTTACTATCTCAGATTCTTCACGGAGCATCGCAAGAGTGGTTTGACGGCGTGTGGCCGGTTGTAAAGAAAATCATGGCCCGATGGATGACAGAATTGGACGCAGCGGGAGACGGTAAAAATTCTCTCTAAAATGACTGTGTTAAATCCCAGGAGCTATTTTTTAGCTCCCTCCCTCCTGTTAGCCCTCTCCTAGAATCAAAAATTCAATTTTGTGTTAATGACCCCTCGGCTGCATATCAGAAGAAAAAAAGCAAAAATTGAAATTAATGTTTAAAACTTTAAACGATCAGACTCCGGAGTACCTGAAAGGCCTATTTAAACCCTTCAACTCGGACTATGGACTCGGAAATATTGAAAACAATTAGCTCTGCCTAAGCCCCGTACCGATTTTTTTGAAACGTAGATTCTGCTACAGTGGGGCACATTTGTGGAATAGCCTTCCAACTGACGTCAGAGCCATTAGATCTTTTATTAACTTTAGAAATGAGATAAATCGCCAACTGTCCTCCTCGTATTCCCACACGGCAACCATGTAAATCAGGTTTCCTTTTTTAAATCGGAATTTGTAACTGATGTTTTTACGGTGTTTAAATAAAGTGTCTATGGCTCCCCGTTACAAAGCCACCCCCGCCCCCCTTTCTCGTTCTCCGATCTCCCCTTCCATGGGCAATTTATAAGCAATTTCAAACAATTATTTTGAGGTAACCGCACGGATTATCCATCCACCACGTCATTGTTTCGTTTCTTTAATCAGTGGTACGGTTGTGTGAATTAGCGGAGCTTAACTTTGTTTATTTATATTACTGTGTGTGTCTGTGTTTGTATGTTCGTGTCCCTGACCTAAACTAAAACTTGTAAAATAGCTTTTCTTTAAACTGGCTGCCTTGTATTTTTAACTCTTACATTGTTTCGGGTAGCCAGCACCCTTGTCATTTTTGTTTTTATTCCAGCAAAACAACGTAATTTTCAACTCTGGGGTGAAATAAAAGCTTCTGTTGTTGTTTGTTGTTGTTGGAGATGGGGATGAAATAGCAAAAAATACCTGAGATATTTCTCTTTCTTTTTCTTTCAGGGTTAATTCGTGGTCCGCAACCCAACACTTATGATACTACTTTCTATGGCGTGACTACTTTTACCTGCACTCTGTATCATTGTGCTCTCAGGTAAATTGATGTTTCTGTAACGCTCTTGGTGACCCTCGTCGACTGTCGAGCGCTCTCGGTGACTCTCGGCGACTCTCGTGGGCTTTCGGTGACCCTCGTTGACTCTCGAGCGCTCTCGATGACGATCTTATACTCTATTGGTGTTTCTTGTCGACTTTTGTTTGGTCTGTGTGACTCTCGGCGACTCTCATCGACTCTCGTGGGATGTCGGCGGCTGTCGTTGTTTCTCGCAGACTTTTGGCGTCTCCCGTCGGCTCTCGTATCCTCTCATCAAATTAGAACCGGCTCAAATGTTTCTTGAGAGGCTTTTGGCTAAGGTGACGTCCTAAGTAACAACTTATCCTTGTCAAATTGCACTGACATGAAAACGGGGAGAAGATTCGCTGCGCTCAGCTTCTCTCTCTATTTGCCTCAGAGCTAGACAGAGAATGAATTCTTTTACTTTTCATTGTGTTGCAGAGCTGCGGAAGAGATGGCAAAGCTTCAGAAAGATATGGTGCAGTAGCATTTTTATTGCCAATGCCTTGCTTTCAGTGTTTGCTTTCAGTGAAATTATGAAGAAAATTACCCGGAGGAAACTCCCATATGAAAAGGAACGGGGCGCTCATGCTACCTTTTATGGGGTTAAAAATCGGTTAATGTGTCGTTTTAGAATTCGTACCTCCTTAGGGGAGAAAAAGTTGTAAGCGTCCACCTCGGGGGTGGGTGGATGGGGGGGGGGGGGGGGGAGGAATTCACTTGAATTAAATTGCGATTGGCTTGCTTCTCCACCTAATTTGTAGAATTCGATCGCCCTGGTTAAATCAATGAAACTCGTTGACTGTTGTAAACTAGACTTCAAGCATGCAAGTGAAACAGAAACAAATACAAGAATTTAGGCTAAACTTTTCAAGAAGCACAAACCATGATGTAGCAACTTTAACTTGCAGAACGTTGCACACTCTCTTACTTGTCTCCCCTGTGGTTTTAGGGCCAGGCTCAAAAATACGCCAAACGGTTTGCTCTGGGAAGCGCCAACCTCGACAGGGTCTGCTTCACCAAGGAAGATTGGTACACACAGGTGAGCTCCAATTTTAGAAGGGACCTCCCGATGTAAAAGAGGGCCTTCGTGAAGATTGTGGTGTAACTTTCAATCTCGTTACCAGGACGAGGTTGCGTGTCTTGGAGCTTGTTACAGCATGTTACGTTGAAGACACTTTGTAAAGTGATGGACAAAAACTTGTTTTACTTTTTAATGAGTTTAGTACTAGGTTTCATCAGCTTTCGTTTGCATCGCCTTCTGGTTTTAGGACTGAAACGTTTGATACAAGTGAATATATAAAATATCATATATTAGAACTGCGGAGAAAGATATGAAGATATGATCGATCATCGCAGTGCTTGATGTTGTATATGAACAATTAATGGGGGACTTCAGATTTGAGTGCGAGTGCGAGATCGAGGACGAGAACGACTTTTCAGTTCTAGTTTGCAGGCTTCACATTATCAAATCACATACCCCTCTCATTCCATGAGCTACCCTCTCTACATAAAACCACCATGAAGAACTAGGGCTCTGGAAACGTCACTGGTTTGAAATTCAAAAATCGTACTCATACTCAACCTCGTTCTTGTAGTCCAATCTAAAGGGCTGTAATGATGCGACAGGGTGTATGATGAAGGCATGACTGTGATAACAGTGGTTAATTTGAGCATCTGGTAAATCCCCTTTCTTCCATTGTCTTGTTCCTTTAGGTACTCGATCCAAAGTACGATAAAGCTGAACTTTCTGATGGTGAGTCAAGCCTTTGCGTATTGTATTTTTTTCTGTAGGGAAATCTTTGTTAACAATATTTGCCTCGTTAGCATAAGTGAGTCAGGCCTTGATTAAGCTGGGAAAACATCAGTTCTGAAAATTGACAGGGTATAACACGATTAATGGTCCCAAGGAATTTGGGCCGATATGATGTTGAAGAGGGTTTTACACACGTTAACTAAGTTAGACACGTTAACTAAGTTGTTGTTGTTGTCGTATCGAATCCTGTTGTGCGACGCAGATTAAAAACTCAAAATTGAAAGCTCAAAATCTTACAAAGAATGTTCGAGCTCATTAGCGCTTGTGCCACACAGATATTGTGCGGTTTTTAAAAGCCGATTTCTTCTTGAATATTACACCAGAAAGAGACAAAAATTTCACCAATTACTAAGTTTCAGAAGCCTTTTAAATGTTTGAAGTCAATTCGTGTGTAGCGTGATGCCTTCTCTACGCAGTCGTATGTTAATGAGCAAAAGGTAAACAATGACGTCAGCGAAGATAGCTCTTAGTAATTTCATTAACAACAAAGCTTAAAGGAGCTCAGTCACGATATTTTGAGTTATTTTGGTCACGTACAGAATTACCTTTAAATTGCAGGAAACCTCAAAATAATAGTTTACTAAGATACCAAAACACCTAAAAGATTATAATAAACCATAAAGGAACAAGGATGGTTAAGGATGGAGAAGATTGACACGGATTACAAACGACGAACTTGAAAAATTCAGGCTATTCACTTTTCAAGGTGCTCAAACCGTGACGTAGCTCTTTTAAGTTAGGGATGAATAAATGGACTCAGTTTATGTTTCGACCAACACAGAAGAATGCTGAAAGCACAGGGCGGTCAGATTTGCGTGCATTACTTTGCCCTGTCAACATGTGTTCCTACCAAACAGCTATGATAATGATGCACCACCAAATTAATGATGTTTCTAGATGTACCACAAATTTTCACCACTAGCTTGAAAGGAAATGCATGACAACCATTAATGAGAATTTCTACTCCTATCCATTTTCCTAGCAACATTCGTCGATTGTTTGGTTGGTCAGTGGTGGGCATTTGCGTTGCAGCTGGGTTATCTTCTACCAGAGGAGCACGTCAAAAGCACTTTGCAAAACATCTTTTTAAGAAACCATGTGGACTCCTTCGATCCAGGTAAGCGGCGGTAACTAATGGGGAGTTTAAGAAAACCACGACAGCAACGGCAGCGGGAACGTCGCTAAATAAAAGGTTTAACGAGGAGAACAATGGCTGTGCTCGTGCGTTATAATTCTTGGTACATTTCTTTGCCGTCCTCTCCAAAACAACAACATGAAATGATCAAATTCTACGTTGTCTGGAGAACGTGAACCACGACGGCTATTTTTTTGATTTTTATATCAAATGTTTCGCCGTGTCCCAGATTCAGTTTCGTGATAGTTTTGACACTGAGAAACAAAAGAAAATGACTTAAGAGTATCGCGAGATTCGGAGGTAAAATATAAAATTAGGTAGGGAGGGGAGGGACAGATGCCAGTTGAAACACCCTATGAGTTTCCCACCGGGACACGAGTGACCCTGGAAAGATCCTATTTGAAGTCCTAAAATATCAGACTTCCGGTTGAAGTGCGCTTGCCTAGCTGACAAACACATGACTCAATCGGGACCCTGGTGGTTCACTTCCGCTTATTTCCATTGTTTTTATAACCAATAAAAATCGTACCCGTAACGGAACTCTCGAGAATCGCTCGTTCCGTCAAGCTTGCGCCGCAAGAGAACGAGTTTGCAATACTTCAGCTTTGCCAAACAACGCATGCGTACTTAATTCTCCGAGATGGTGAGTTTTAACAGGCATTCTCACGAAATGTTAGCTTGGCTTTTAGACAGGCTGTCACGCAACTTTATCAATTTGCAGTTTTGAAATATTACCTTGCGGACAGGCAGTAAAAAAAATTGTTAAACTACTTCATTATCATTGGTACATTGTCATAGTATTAATATTATATTGATAGTAACATTTTGTTACTTAGCTGACCAGACTCCCAGGAAGTTCTTTGATCAGCGTGACGCTGGAATGTATATTGCCGATGGCCGGGTGCACCTCCAAGTCATCCTTTCCGATACAGCAGCGAGGTTTGTTGATGTTTTTGTTGTTGTTGTTGTTTTATCTTATTCATTTATGTTTGCTTTCTTATTTATTATTGTTATTTGGCTGTGTCTCACAAGGACTGGGAACTACCAAATTCACGAATTTGATGGCGGAAATCGAATCGAACGTGAACCGGGATGGAAAAACGGCAGCAATAGGATAATTCTGAAACCGATGTACTAACTGAAAGGATATAGGAAAGGATATATATAGTATAATCTTCATTTTTTTTTTTTTTTTTAATAAGTGATGTCACCTCTCAATTAGAGAACTTAAGGTGATTCCCCTAGTAAAAGAACCCGCCATAAATTTCCGATGAAACTTGGTATGCTGTTGCTGTTGTTATGAAAGAAAACATGGGGGTCACCGTGCTCGTTTAAGAGAAAAGGAGCATTTATTTCTCTATCGAACTTAGCTCTTACTTCTTGTACGCGCACGCGCTCATGTGCGCGCGCTAATGACGCGAAAATCGGGCGCAGTAGGGATGCGCAGTGCAATACTAAGGAATCACCTTGATGATGATGACAACGACGACGACGACGATGACAACGACGACGACGACGACCACAACAACAACAACAATAATAATGATAATGATACAGGCAACCCAGGACTAATTTTTCGTATTTTCATTTGGAATTGAACGCTGGCATTACATATTTAGCTTGAGAAAGGTTTGAAGGTAAAATATAAATTCATTTTTTATTAGACGTTGTCCTCGGGGTAGCCGTCCTCATTGCTTAAGCTCTCTATTTTCTTGGCAGGACGGGCGTAAAGAGAGAATTGCATCGAAATCTCCGTATAGTGTTTTAACAGCAAGTAAATGCTTAAATTGTCACGCAAGCTTTCGTTTGGACAGGACGATTACGTGACATGTTCGCTTCTCATATTTTTTGTTATCATTTTTTGCTTCAGGGAGCTTGGACAGGTTTAGAGTACGAGTTTGCGCAGCTGTGCTTGAGCGAAAATATGATCACCACAGCTCTTAAAGGTAAAATCGGTCCCTTCGTTATTTTGACCAATCTCTGATCTTACACAATTGTTGTCAAACTTTTGAGGTTAATAGATTGGTTTTCCTGTTGTGCAGCCTCTTTGATTGACAAGCAATGTGTGGAAAACCAACGGGAAAAGATCCCGACAGTTGCAATTAAGATAAAGCGCGCGGAGACTGGGGAGGGGATAATCTGGCATGTCTTCTTTTACTTTCACTCGGGGAAAATCACAGTGGACCTTTTCGGCGATACGGCGGCCATTTTGAATTCTATTGTGTCATTATTATAGGATGCTTAGGGGCCATTAGTATGCATTTCCCCCCTCTAAGCATCCCATAATAGCTATTTGAAACAGTAGAATTCAAAATGGCCGCCGTATCGGCGAAAAGGTCCATTTATTGAAGCGTTTTTTTTTTTTTGTCTGGCAACTGTAAAATACTCGTTACTTCCTGATGTCGTTTGTGTTTGAAATGCGTTAGGGTTAAACTTTGGTCATCAGGTTATTAATATTTGCTAGCAACTCCCTCTCTGCAACATTTTCCCAACTCCTTCAGTCTCTCAATCCCCCTATTCTCCATCCCCTTTGCTTTTTATTTACTTGCCTCAATTCCCCCCTACTCCCGATGTCATAGTCCTCTCCGCTTTTCTTCTTTTCCGTCACTCCTCCCTACGTTTGCCTTCCTAAGGAACGCAACAAGGCGTCAAGTGAACTCTTTGCTATTATGTCATTTCAGTTACAATCTCATTAATTTTCTTTCTTTGAAGTTTTGACCGATACCCGAGAGAAGTATGACGGGACTCGCCGAAGCCCATGGAATGAAATCGAGTGCGGAGACCATTACGTTCGACCCATGGCAGCGTTTTTGTTCTTTGAGTTGGCGTCTGGTCAGGTAGATTATTGAAACACCTCTCGGAGCTTTTACAGGCTTGCCACATGTCGGGGGGGGGGGGGGGGAAGTGCGAATTTTATTTTGAGTTGGGGAAAATTGACATTTTGAAGAAAAGTCAGTGTAAATGTGTGAGTAAATAAAGTTGTTGTTGTTATTGTTGTCAGAGAAAATTGAAATATTTTAACCCTGCTCATTTATTGATACCATTGAAGGTTGCAAGAAACATTTGGGGTCACTGTGATCTCAACGATTTGTTTTTCTTATTGAAGAAGAAAAATTTATTGAAAACTTATCAGTGTTAATGAACGGATGGAAAGGACGGCTGTAGGAAGAAGCTAGAAGCCGCCGTAAATCTAACATTTTGTATTTATTTGGTCAGGGAAATGTTAATTGTTTTTTTCAGAGAAAAGTCAGGGAATTTTGAAAAGTGATGTCTGTGGCAAAAATGTTTCATGAAAAATATATTGTTATTTTGTACTTCAGCAAAGAAATCAGCTTTTTTTTATTTGAATTTCGCAGACTTTGCGTTTAAGAGAGGCTGGTAACCCTGTGATCAGTCTTGGATTTGCTCCACGAATTAACCCGTCAGACTTCTGTGGTTTCTTCATCACTGCCGCTGCTTGGGGCCAGTTTAAACAGAAAGGAGATGCTGAAATGCGAAGTGGAACGGCTGAGGTTAATTTTGAAGCATCTTAATTAACGTGCATCCATTTCTCCTTATGGCTGTTGTTTCATAGTAGGCCTTTTGGAGCAGTTGGTCACGTGAACGATATTTTCTAAGCCTTTTAGCTACAGCTATGGGAATTCCAGAACTGGAAAGAGCATGTTTTAAATAGCCAGGACACCAATTTTCAGACCAATGCCCTGTAAGGTTGAAATTTAATGATGATTTCAATATTGCTAAAATTAGAAGGGTTTGCAAGGAAGCGAGGAAGTTTTGCCCTCCAGGAACATTTTCCGTTATTACTCACTACAAAAAGAAGCTGCTGTTATATAGCTATCGGAGATAGAAAGAGGGGAAAAATATTAGGAAGAATGGAAAATTCGAGGTTCTTAAACCGAAAGACAAAGATTTTATGGCAGCTTGGAAACTTGCAAAATTACAAGGATTTGTTTGGAAAACCACGGAAGCGTGACTGGAGGGCAAAGCGTCTTCTTCCCATATAAATCCTTCTAATTTCTAATGTCCTTGAAATTCCTTCTCAAAGGATATGAACCTGAAAATTTGCGTGTAAGCTTATTTGTAAATGTTCTTTCTATTTCTGATTACATTATGCATTACCAATGACTGAGTCAGTGTGTTCTTGAACTCGAACCAACTGTTCTTGGGATGTCTTATTTGATTTTTTCTAACCTCCTAGCTGTGTGTGCATCATGGAGAACTTCAGTTGTCACAGTTAACTCTACAGTCACGTGCTACCTTCACTGTAGTGCGCAAGAGCGACGGCAATAAACCGCTGGACACGACAGCCGCAACGGTAATTCAGTAAAGTTTGTCATAACACCGTTAGTTACAATCACGGAAGCATGCAATTTGTAGGAAATCGAATTTGCATTACAGGGCCACCACGGGTCAGTAAATGGTGAGAGAAAAAAATTCTTCCAGGTCAGAGAAACGTCAGGGAAGTTTATTTTCAGTCAGGGGAAATTGACAGTTTGAAGAAAAGTCAAGGAAAATTGAAGTAATTTAATACGGCTGATTTAAAACCATTGAAGGCTGGAAGAAACATTTAGGGTCACTGTGATCTCAACGATAATATTTTTCTTTAATGAAAAAGGAAAATTTGTTTAAAATTATCACTCTTAATGAACAAGTAGTAAAAGAAGCCGCCACTAGAACTGATATTTTGCATTTCTTTGGTCTTATCAGTGAAAAATCAGGGAATTTTGAAAAGGGATGTCTGTGGCAACTATACATTAGTTTTGGTGTTTTTTGTTCGGCCAAGTGTATTGGTTTTCAACATTTCATTTTTTTTAATTAGGAGACTGGAAAACTCACAATTAAGTTCAACGATGATGTCTCGCTGAAAGCTGGAGAATGCTTGCTGATAGTACTTTCGGGTAAGCAAGTTAATGCAATCAATAAACGTTTAGGATTTCTTTTTTTTTTTTTAATATTGGATTTCTCGATTCTTGGCATCAATCATCCGAGCACTGAAATTTCTTCTTCTATGGTGAACCTGAAATTCACCGCTTTAGTTCCTTAGGGAAAGAAAAAACGTTTTACATAAAACATATTGCAGAGTCTTTTCTTGCCAGCTTTATGAGCTCTATAGCTCAGTTGGTAGAGCACTGCACGGGTATCGCAGAGGTCTTGGGTTGGAATCCCTTTCAGGCCAGGAATTTTTTTCAGGCTTTAATTTCACAACTGCTTAAGTTGTGTGTAAAACTGCAATGATCAATCATGTCTTCATTTATTCTGCCTTGTTGTGTTTTACAAACTAGTTATTGAACCCTTTCGAGTGGTATAACAAGGAATATCCCGAGAGTCACTTGTATTTTTTCGGTGTAAAGGCGAGTGTGTACAAGGAAAATGCAAGGGACTTGTGGGATTTCCATGAAATACCACGAGAGTGGTTAATAACTATTTGTACCATTACACAGTAAATACTGTGAGTGGCCAACAAAATCACTGCAACGTATGATGGGAAGGCTGGGTGTGATAGTCGATACCGCCGAGTATACAACGGCTTTCTTGTCTTCTGATTGGCTGTATTTCCTATGACATGGTATAAATATAAATATCCCTAAAATGAGGCTAAATTTCTGATTACTTGATTTGACTAAAGTTTATGTGAAAGTTATGCGAGTAAGATTTCCTTCTTCTAATTCCTTTTTGGCGAGTCTGCGATTGAGTTAGGCCTAGTTGATACACATAACAGCATAAGAAGGACGTTTTGTCGTCATGTTTGCAGTCTGAACATCCTGACATAATGGCATAATAGCAATATCACAGCATGAACATAACTATATAAGGAAAACAAACTGATATTTTGGTGATGTCTTGATGTCGATGTTCACATTACCGACATAAGCGATTATGTTGTTGTAGTTATGACGTTATGTCGCTAGTGTTAACTAGGCCGCATACTTAACAATGGCTAATCAAACTTTCTTCACTGTCTTCTTGTCTTGTCTCCCAACAGCTTGAGTTTGGAAAATATGAAGATTGCCAGCTTTTAAAGTGGAATGGAGAATCGATATCTTGTAGAAATAGTCGTAAATAGTTAAAGAAACTTTGTTTAGGACTGTGAAGCCAAGCACACACGTAAAAACGTTAAAGAGCTCAGTCACGGTATTTTGAGTTATTTTGGCCAGGTACCAAATTACTTATAAACCAGTAAAGGAAACCTGCAATTAGCGTTTACTTAGATAGAAAACCTTTACTCATTAATACCTTAAACTTTAAATCTAAACTGTAAATGTAACTGAATTTGTACAGCTGAATCCAGAAACCTTACCAGCACCTCGTTATCACTGCCACTTTGTTTCTTGGCCCAAATAAATCGCTAAGTCTGTCGTTTTCTTATTTTAAGAACACCTTGAATTCGACCTTGTTTCTGTGCAGTCTTCGTATTAACGGGGTCCCCTGGCCAGGGTGTGTGCATGCATCAATACGTTTATAGAGCGTTATATAGTTGGTTGTGTATTACCACGCTACACGATTGGCTTAAAACACTCGCGCCACTTTTTCATCCAATCAGAAGTAAAACCAAAACCAATCGCAACTCGCTCTCGCACGTTTTGCCGCACTTTGCGTCGGCAGCTAGCATTTGAGTTTTGATTGGTTCATTGGACTGCCCATGTCCTTTGTGATTGGTCATAGTGAATACTTTGGTTTTACGATTCTCAGTTGAAAACCGATCTGTAAACCTGCATGAGTAATTGTATTGCATTTGCTAAATTTCATGTAAGCAGCAGTTTCCAAGAACCAATACTTTCCTTACGGGCACCTCTATATGACGTGATGATTCATTTGGCCCCAGGGAAAGCTAAATTCGTTTAATAACTAGTACAGAGCCCTGCAATTACAAGGACACTCGATGCGTGCCCTTATTCAGTAGTCTTGACTGTACGGAGAAATCTTGTCTAGTTCCCAACAATTGTACTACTCGTTTGCCGTAAAACGACCCTTTATCAGCTTGGTTACCTTTAGTATATAGGTGTAGTTACCTTTTACAGGGTTTTAGTAGCCTTGTTATTTTTTTGTGTGTGTGAAAAGTGCATTCAGAATACTTCAGAAAACTACCTGTAATTAAGTAACGCGGAAATTATCTGTGCAAAATCTGAAAATTCCTCTTACATTCATAAGCCTGAGGAGAAATTTTGTAAATCTGTTTAAAAAGTGGACAAGAAATTTGTTCAAGTGTCAATGGTATTGCACAGTGCATTTGCAGTAAGTTGTTTTCCTAAATGATACGCTTGTTGATCGAGGAAATTGAAGCGAAAGATTTTTATCCGATTCCCAGGCAGTCTTAAAATATTACATTTGGTTGGTTTTCCTTAATGAATCATTACTTTTAACTGTAGCTTGTTAAGTAAGTTTGTGAGGTGAAAACGTTTTCCATCTAATGGAGCGATTTTCAATTGAGTGTCGAAAAGCCAAAACCAAACCAATTATCTACCAATTAGACTACTCAGCTAATTTCAAACCGTAGTAAAACCAAAACCAAAGTAACTGCCTGATTACTTTGGACACTCAATTGAAAACCACTCTATATACAATTAAGAGTAAAACCTTCAAACTGTTCGTGAAGGTTTCGGTTTAATTTAACAATCATTTGTCAACAAGTATCAAAGAAGCAACGAACTTTTGATGATGGATGTTTAGACAAATTTAATGTGTACTAGTTTAGAAAGAAAGCTGCAACAACTGAGTGAAGGACGTTGTGCAGTAGGGTGTATCACCAGAGTAATAAAATAAACTTTATTCTTTTATTGATAGAGAGTATTTTTACATAACCATTCCCGATCGCAGTATTAAGTACTTTTATTGTATGGGGAATTGGTCCGCGAGGAAAAGGACAACTGTGATTGGTTCCCTGAGCGGTCCGAATATCGCAATACAAAACATGGCACAAAAGAAAACAGTTTCTTCCTAAGGAAAAATATTTTTTTCTCTTTGTCTGGACGATAATAACCTCTTAATAACCGGGCGCGAGGGCCTTACTGGGGAATATTGGCCCGAGGTCGTGGCAGTTAACGAGCGGTTCCGAACGGAAAGTGCGAAGTCAGCAAGTTTCACTTAAGGACGGTGCCTACTTTTGTTAGTGCGCACACATTCTGCGCATCACGCCAGGCATGGTTTAAGCGCCACGCGCGCTCTGGGTTGACATGACGCAATCAACTACGCCACCAAGTACGCGACTAAATCGAAAGCAAAATTTTACTACTATGACCAAATCAAGTTTAATGAACCTGTACTTAAACCAGGAACAGCAGAACAGCAGCATATCGCTAACCACTAACTGTTAACGTCTTCCAGCTGAAAAACTAGCTGTTATCTGTGGAAAATTATACTGAAATCCAACTGTAAACATGTACCTGCAGATGGCGTAGTGCGCGCGCAAAACAAGTGCGAGATACGCAAATGTTTTACTTACTGGAGAGGTGACAGGAAAAATGAAACAGGCACCGCAAAAAGTTTCAAAAAGGATCAATAACTTTAAAAAACGCGTGGTTACCCCTATATTTTATGTTATGAGATGGACGTGGCAAGCCTATTCAGCAGGTGATTAGTTTCTGGTTGTGAGCAAAAGATATTTAGACTGTATTTTAGCTGAAACAGAGGAAGGCTGTCAGAGACGCTAAAAGTGCTGTTGCAACGATTTTGTCATTAAAAACATACCAAAAATGGTTTTTATGTTACCATTTACCATGTAGTTTTCAGATCTTTATAGATGTTTGCTTTTCTGTATGTAAAGGCGAATTCTAAAGAAAGCTGTGAAGAAATATCCTCCTTCAATTTTCAGAAAATGCTGATGTCAGCATTTTTGTTGAGATTCAAGGCTAATTATCTCGAAAAAATGCGTGGCTACCCTCTTTTTTCTTTGTGGATTCCGATAGCACTTGCAAAGATCTACTTATTCCGCAAGGTCCTAACCTGGCGCAAAAACCTTTGTATTTAGTGGGCACCGTCCTTAAGGTGGCTGAAAACAGTTTCCAGCACTTAGATTTTGCTGGATCGTTATAACTACTTTCTATTACTTGATGCTACAATCATGGTATCGAAAAACAACCCAATCATTGGTGAACACGTTGTTATCATTTTCGTGACACAATGGGTTACCATAGCAACAGTATGGCCTGCCAGAAACACCCTTAATTACATCTTTATGGGCTGATAATTCAAAAACGGCACAGAATTTTTTTTAGATAATCAAATTTTGATAAGCATGATAAGCCGCAACTTTTGGCAATGTTAAAACAAAAATTCTGTTCATAGGGTTAGAACCACCTTAAATTTTCAAAACTTTAAGATGGCTCTGAACCCTACATACAGTTTTTTGAAAACTGCGCCAAAAGTTGCTTCTTATCATGCTTATTAAAATTTGATGATATAAAACATTTAACCATGCCGTTTTTGAATTATAAGCCACAGGGCTTTGAAAAAAGCGAAGGCAGTTTACAGTTCCGAATATTATCTCGTCTCCCGCTTTGGAATTGCGACGCTCAAGTATCGATTAACGTCGTTAACTATTTGAAACTCTTGTCGGGGGTGGGGTGGGGGTAGAGATTCTCCAGTTTCATAACCGCCGCGCGTTAAAAGAGAAAGAGATAAGGAGTGAAACTTACCAACAGCTTTCGTCGTCTATGACTACACTTGAGTAGACCAGCCTGCGTGGGTCCTCGCGTGGATATGTGCGAGGAAACGCGAGGCGATGGACGGCAGCCTTTGACTACAATTTTCGCTCCGAGCGCAAATTTTTCATCAACAATACCAGGCAATTTCAACGTTGTTTACTGGTGAGCCAACTTAGATTCTGTATTTTTTTTCTATTTTCTTTTGTTTGGCTCGGTATTTCACCAGTTAAGAAACAAACTTTTGCAGACCACATAAATATATTTTAGAAGGAGAATACCTATGTTTTCACGGCTCCAGGCTGCGCTTCATTGATGATTTTCTTCTTTAAAACTTGGTTTATTCAAAATTTGAATTTTGGTTTAACGCAGTTCATAATACTAGCAACGGATGCCATTTATTTATCTCGCAAGACTGACCAGAAAGTCCGCACGGCGTGTTCTGTTTCATGTTTGTGACGCGCGCGGACGTAGCCTGCAGAACAGACGGATTAGCGGCGCAGAGAGCGAAACGCGGGCGCGGAGCGCGACCACGAGCGCTTCGTCTCGCGCGTCGCGCTCGTGGTCGCGCTCCGCGCTCGTGTATCGTGTCTCGCTCGCTGCCCCGCTAATCTGCCTGTTCTTCAGGTTACGCGGACGTAACCTAAAGAGTCTGTCAAGAGAGCAATAGGACCGCTTTGACGAAGCACATGCTCACAAATTTAAAAGCACTTCCGGTCCAGTCAAGCGTAGTCACAGATCGGACGAAAAGCCGCGTCTAAATACAACTCGAAAATGAGATGAAAGAAGACGGTCAAGCATACAAGTCCAACTTCACCTGATTATTAACTGCTTTATCAATGGAGATGAGAAATTCTAACCGATTTTGTTCCCTAACAAGAGAATTAGGTACCAAAATAATACTGGACTCATTTTAGTTTCATCCCTTCTCTCTTTTCTCCTTCTCTGCCCCGATGAGAGTTAATAGTAACGACGTTAATCGAAACTTGAGACGTAATCGGAGCGTCATAATTACAAAGCGGCAGACGAGGTAATATTCAGAAATGTAAACCGCCTTCGCTTCATTCCAATCCATTCTAAACGACTCAAAAAGACGCAGGAACACAGGTAAATAACAGTACATTTGTTGCTATTGCTGATGAAGCGTTCGGGTCCCCTGTTGACAAACTGTGCGCAACGATATACTGGGTGAGCCTTTGTTAGCTAACCAATCCAATGCTTTGCTATATGCTACGCTTGCAACACCTTTTAACAGATTGACCAATTAGAATGCTCTTCGTTCCAAGACCGGGTCAAAGAGCACTAAGTTGTAGCCTCCCACGCAAACGCTCTTAGGGCTCGTGGGAGGTGTAGCGCTGAGCCTTCTTGAAGGGAAGAAAAGGGTCAGTCCGGTTTGTTGTTGACTTCCGAATTCTCCGCCTCCTGCCTTGCTCTAATCAACGTTGTACCGCGGATCAGAAGCAACAACACTGAGATGGACGATCCAACGATAAGTGAAGGCTTCGAAGCTGTTAAATTTCTTGAGTTAATTAAACACCATACTGAAGAGGGGGATGATGTCGACTCCATACCGAAGGAAGAGAAATTCAATGAATTCAAGAAATCAATTCAAGATGGGCGTCTGAAGTCAGCTTCGTCGCCATCGTACTTCATCATGACAATCAACATGAACAGTCCAAAAAAAAGAGTTACAGAGAAGCGGCGGAGGTTCGTATCAATAATCATGCGGTCTTTCTTTTCTTCCATAATATTTTGCCAAGAACTTCCCGGATATTTCGAGGACGAAGTAGTCGCTAAGTGCGGCGCATTAGGGTATGATTATGCCAAAAATGAACAAGAATCTGCTGTTATATGGCTAAAGGAAGACTTCAATGGAGAAACCAAGGGTCTGAAGACTACGGACACATGGATTAGGGAAGTCAGAAACAGCTTAGGGCCGGACGCAAGTCAACTTCTATCCAGAATTGCAATGGTCAAATTGACGTCGAGGAAGCCGAGCGCAGATTCTGTCCTCGCAGTTTCATGGCACGGGAGCCATAACGGGGTAAAAAAGGAAGACAAATTACGCGAGTTCGAAAGTCTTACTACCTTTCTCGCTGAAGTAATTGAAAAGAAAGGGATACCTTCTTACATCATTGGTGGTGATTTCAATTTTGATACGTTAGAAGCCGAACTACCAAAAGATGGGGTCGTCTCAAACTACGAATTGAGTCCTCGTCAAACCCAAAAGCAAGAGGCAAGCGGTCATTACATACCTCACAAAGACAATTTCATCTTGTTCCCGAACAAAAAACTAAGAGTGTCTAATGTAAGACCCTTCCTCTTTGAAGATAAAGAAACTTCAACCACTGATTTTAGCAAAGACGATCAAGCAAACGTTAAGGGAGAAATGGCAAACGCAACTAATACATCAGTAAACCCGACAGATATGTTGGACCACGATCCTATCATTGGTGTTATTCAATTTACTTCTTCCACTGCAGTCAAAAACCTATCGAAGGAGTTCGAAAAAGTGGCAATTGCTGATTCCTAACGGTATTAACTTTCCCATCAATTAATTATGGTAGAATTTAGCCTATTTTACACCTTTCGCATTTCCGTAAAGATCCATGATAAACTTTCAGAAAAGTCCTTCGTCTTGTGTACTCATTACACGCCGCTTCGTCGCTCCCTCGGCCGCTAAACAACATAACGAGTTTGAAGTATATCAAGTTTCTAGGATTAGCCCTATTCAACTAATTCACAAAGAAACAGGAAACGTTCCCAGGATTATGAAATGACCTGAAAGGTCTCTGATCAATTAAGTTAGTAAAAGGATTTAAGACTTAAATTTTTATTTAGATTTAAATACTAATCTTTTAACGCAAATTATTTTGCTCACGGCATACAGCAGTCGTTTCAATTTTCTTGGGTCATCTCCATAAAATGTTTGTTTATCATCGGCTAGTCTCTAAAGTAACTGAGTAAATCTCTCGTAAAAGTGAGACGTCGATCGCTTATTAAGATACTTAATAATAGCGAACTAAAGAAATATTACAAGCTAACATAGTTCCAGTCGAGCCGTTATCCAGCTTTTGATTATTCGTTTCGGCCGTGACCGTGACTGCCATTTTGCCTGGCGACTGTCACCTCATTATGAGGGCTGATTTAGATGTCAGAATCTCTTCGGGAGTATATGTAGCAGTTATTCGTTCTTGTTTCTGCATCCTTGTGGAGCAGACTCAACCAGACAGCCTTTATTAGTTGAAACTAGAGGCGTTTTAATCTTTGTACAAAGTGGAAGTCACCTAGAATTCTTTATATAATACTATAGTCAGAAAGAATTCTTGAAATTTCGAATATATCAAAGGAGAAGGCAAGAGTATTCCTGTAAAAATATCAGTCATATGTAAATGGCTTAGCAATTAATGTTATTCTACACAACCAGTTTTAAACGAAAAAAAATTATCATAAAAAATTATCATAAAACAAATTATCGAGTGTTCCTCTCGATTTTCAAAGCTTGTAAAGTGGGTAAGGCCGAAAAGCTCTTTTATTATTTGTTTTTAAAAGGCACCAAGTTTTTGGTGATAGATTGTTTAGGCATGCAGTTAAATCTACTCTTAATCAATGTGTAAAAGTAAAACTATAACAGTCAAGTAAGGAAATAGTATCCTGTAAATATAGCGCAATCATGTATTAATATTACCGTCAATTGCGTAATAAATTGAACTTAATTCTTGCATTTGTCTTTGGTGACAGTCGGATAAAATTACGATAAAACTCCGACGCGTAACTTGAACAAATGACAAGAGGGTGCATGTCATGATCACGAACTGATCTCTCGTTTCATTATACACATACCTTTAATTTACTTTACAACAAGAAAGGTAAAGGTAAAGTCTGCATGCGAGCCTAGTGGTCCATCAGGCCGGAGCTTATCCCGGTTTCTGTAGCATGAAGCGACTAGGAGTATTTTTACTCCCCCCTGGATGGGATGCTAGTCCATCGCAGGGTTACCCCCAGCATTAAGTTCGCCGGTACCCATTTATACACGTGGGTAGAGAGAGGCACTGTGAGAGTAAAGTGTCTTGCCCAAGAACGCAACACAATGTCCCCGGCCAGGGCTCGATCCCGGACCACTTGATCCAGATGAGCCTGAACGAAGCGTCACAATGCTAGCCGGGATAGGCTATTAGGCTGAACTCGATCTAGGACATAATCGTATTCGAAAACCAGCCGGCGTTTTCGAAAAAATTCCCCACTGTAGACCGTTTTCGAAAACCTTCGTTTTTGGTGCCGGAAACAGTTCCTTTTGCGTTTGGACGAAAGACTTAATTTAATAGTCCAACAAATATCCGGATACGTGTGGACGGGGCTCGAAATTATAGCTATTAATTTACTAAACTGTCATATTTATCTCAGCAGACGAGTAGTTTGTCTGGAAACGAAATATTCGTCGAGATGGATGCGGAAAATAAGAACTGTTAACAGAATTGTGCGCCTAAAAGACGTACACATGACAGCAAGTGTCGTTGTTGACGAATATATTTGATAGACACTGCGCATGCGCCAAGATAAAATGAACCAACTTAGAGTTGATTTCTTAGATTGTAATTTCTTTGCTAAAATTAAAATCGCGGGGTTTTTTTGCCACTGTTTACCTTGCTCGGGTATTTAAGATATGGCACTTAACTATCAAATTCATCGAGAAACGACAAGAAAATCCTATCCTCACGCTCTCGTAGGCAAGATCCTCTCATTTCTTTTTTCGTTTGTCGGAAAGTTGCTATTTAAAAGATGATATTGTACTTTAAAACTTGAGAATATCAAGAAACGTTTTCCATGATCAGTCCTTTGCGAGTTGGCAGTTGTTTTGCCGGTATTTTCTCTTCGTGAATTTTTATGTTACGTAAACTGCGCGGTTCACACTAGCGACATAACGACATAAGGTTAGGTTAAAAGAAAACGTTAAAAATAGAGGAAGAAACCATTGTTGCATTTGTAATAGTTTAGTTTCTTTTTCTCGACGATGGTGTCGTTGAAGAAACGGCAAAGAAGAAAAATGCTAGAAGAAAAGCGGGTACCTCTAATCTTTCAACAAGAAGCTAGGAGAGCACACGGCCGGTGCCACATCCTCGTCAGAGAGCTCATTTTGGGTGGTAGAGGAAATTATTTCAGTCAGGTGAACGGGGTTTAATCTTCCTGATTTCTCGCTCATGACTGGAAAAACGACACAATAGACCAACAGCATAAGGACGTTTAATTGAAAATAGTCACTGGTGGCTGCCTGGGTTCGACTATTCTCTCGCGGCTCTTTGTTACGTTTAAATCAATGTTGTTCACACTTGTTGTAACAGAAACAGTACATGATAGTGAAGTAGACATAATGACGAATGGAAAATATCCTGCAATTTTCTCCTTATGTCGTTATGTTCATGCTGTTATGTTACTGCCATGTCATTATGTCAGGATGTTCACTTTGCAAACATAACGAAACGAAGTCCTTCTTAAGTCGTTACGTCCGTTCGGTGTCGCCAGTGTGAATCAGGCTTAACGCTTTTGTGTCGCGTATTTATCTTGTTACAAATATTGTTGACTAATTGTTCCTCGTCCAAGACAGAACAATGTTTCGATCTTAAGTCAAGATGAAAAGATACACTTAAATTGCAGCAATAAATTAAAATAATCCGATTTTGTATATAGCGCCCACTTCAAAAAATATCATGTCGTCTGCTTCTTTAGACTATGAGTAGCCCCTCTTTCGCTTAGTCCGTCGTGCGTGACGCGAAAAAAAAAACCGCGAAAGGATTTCGTGCGGCCATTTTTTCTCGCGGTTTTCTTTCGCTTCACGCACGACGGACTAAGCGAAAGAGGGACTACACGTAATCTACTTCTTCTTCCAACTGACTATTTCGTATTATATTTCGGCAACGTTTTTATGTATAAAAAAACCTATTTGCGACCCATGGCCAGTATCAAAAAGGAATGCAGAGTTTTGACGCGAGAAATATCAATTAAATCAAAATCGAATCATACTCTGTGCTATATTTGTAGAGTGTTCCTAGCTGACGTCACCAAAATTCCAAAATCTAAACACTTACAGTAATATTATGATTCGATTGAGCGTCCGGGCACTTATTTAAGATTTTAGCAACGCCGAAAGCACGCCCATTGGTATTTGCGGCGGAACAAATATCATTTAACTTTCTAAATTAAATTGATTAATTCCAATTTAAAGTTTTGACTTAAACTTACCTAAACTAGTTAAAATCAGGATCTGGTTTCGTCTTCTTAAGTTTACAAAATTAATTCAGTTGCAAGCACATCATTTTCAACTTGAAATAAACTTAACTTACCTCGGTCTTTGGAAGCTAATAAGGATCTTGCGCAAAATATGACTTCAACGACAATGACAAAGTCGCCCCAAAAAATTTTTATGAGCAGAACAATCTATCTTCTTGTGTACTATACAAAACTGAGCGTTACGAAGTCATCAGTTTGCAAATCAACAACGTGAAACGACCGAACGTTTTTTAATAGGCGTCGCCCGCGTCGTCGCCGTCGTATATGCGTAATTTAAGGTCCGTCATATTGGATGTGGAGCACATATAGCTAACATGGATGGAGTGTTTACTGGTGTAACAAGAGCACTTTAACATGGCAAAACGTCAGCTGCAAAGGGGCCATTTACAGGGGAGCCTACGAAAAGGCGGACTTCTAATCGAATTACTGCGTCATAAACTTGTGTTGGGAATATCTCTGCAGCGAAAGATCTTTATACAGCGATATAATGGCAGCATTAGTAGCTGTGGAAATTTCAAAAAAATTTCTGCTTGATCTCATCCCGTTTCAATGTAAAAAAGCAAGGTGAGGCCGAAAAAGGAGCCAGAGATTAATTAAGTGCATGCGAAAGTTTTTAATTTTTAAGAGGCTCTGTAATGAAAAAAAGAGACAAAACATACATATATAGGCTGGTTATTATTTAGCACAATGGTAGTCATATTGATCCGGTTAAATGCAAATCGAACGCGTAATTTTGCACTGAGATGGTAGACAAGTACTGAGAAATCGGCAAACGTTTCTATAATATAATCAATCTCTTGAGGTTCATGATAAATCTTTTAAAGCTTTGTTATAAATATACTGCTAAAAATGTAGCCGGTCAGGGGCGTAGTTAGGGGGTCCTGGAGTGCCCACGAATTCCCTCCCCCCCCCGTTTTGTAAGCCTTTTTTAAGCAAACAACCTACAACAGGGGGCGAAAACGGCATGACAACCTGGTTAGAACCTTCACTTTGACACAGTGTGACCCCCCCCCCCCCTTCTTTGAAAAATCCTGGCTACGCCCCTGACGATAAATTTTTGAATCAGAGAAACCTTCTGTACTGTTTTGGTTAATATCAACGTTAACCATGATGAGCTGCTTGCGTAACAAAGAAGCGTAAAAATATAGAGTAAGAATGATTATCAAGTATCCATAATAATGAAATCAATATTCTGTTATAGTGCTCTCAAATTTGATTTTGGTGCCAGGCTGAAATGCCAATCAACTGCTCGCCGCTCGTCAACTAACCCAAACTTCTCCCGTGGGGGAAAGGAGACGGGGGGAGAGGTAACGTTCGAGAAGAGAATTTTGTATTTCAGGCTACCCTTGTTGAACCACATGGCTAATTTCAGAAGCCCATGATGGTAAAGCTATAATGGCGACTAGGTTGTTGGGGTAAATGAGCCTGCGCTCTTCCGCCGAGAGCCGCGTGGGTCCGTCTCGATTCTGTTCCGCGCCTCATGGTTGCATGCCCGTCCGATTTTGGCTCCAAAGCGTTCGTCTTGTTGGCTAGCAAGCACTCGCGTGCCAGATGACCGCGATAATCCGACCCTTGCTTAAGTGCCACTGCTCGGCGCCAAGACTGTGTTAATCGAGTGATATCGTTTGCGTTGCTTTCAAAAGAGGCTTTCCTGAGAGAATGGCGGAAAGAGCGATGAGACAACATGGAACCGAAAAGTATTTTACACCTCGCAAGACAAAAGGCAAAGAAATGCTGTGATTGTTGTCGCTTTTTCATATCGGTGTTTTCCATTCTTCGTGGAATTGCGTTTAGTAGCGGACGCTTGCATGTAATAATAGTGATAACAGACATTGGGTGAGATCAAGCTCGCGCACTGTGCGTCAAATTGAAGAAATTGCCCAAGAAATTGCTTTGACAATATTTCCAAACTATATTAATTTCGTTTTTGGGACTTGATGTGCTTTCAAAGTGTTTGTGTGAAACGCACACTAGGCCAAGAATAAATTGAATAAAAACAAAGGAAGCTCTGAAACGAAATTAAGGGAAGGAAGAACGCTTTAAAAAGATTATCAATGACATTATCCCTTTCAGCCATTGTGTCGCTTTATTCTTCAAAAATCATTTATCATATAATTACACTTTTGTTCAGTTTGCCTTACAAACAAATGACACCCTGACGGTCCATACAATAATCTTATAATTTAAAATACTTGTTCTTGGTTATAATAGCTCCAGCGAACAAAAACTTTGCTATTTTTGACGCATCCACTGCCCAAAGTATTCATTCCTCTCCTTTTTTTCTACTTCAAACAGGAAACTTGCATATCTTAAATACAATATAATTATCTCCTTCAAGGAAATTATGCGACGCTCTGGTCGAGAATAATTAACAATTCTTTTCAATGGTTCTCTTTACATTAAGAATCTCCACTACTATATAAGCAAGAGCAACTATCATTTTACTCTTTTCGTCACGAATGATGTTGATAACCACTTCTGGTGAGCGAAAATTGTTTCTTGAAGGTACCGCAGCCATGTTTTTCACAACATGGCCGGCCTCTAGATATGTATCAATTCTTTGCTGATACCAATCTGTTTAAATATGGCAGCTATTGCCGCTAGTAAATATACCTGACTAATTCTTTTTAGCAAATCTTATTTACTCGTGATTGATATACATATTATTTTACAGGATAAAATTAATTTATATTTCTTGTATTTCGTCCGCCATTAAATTCAAACGACTTCTTGTTCTTGTATAACTTTTCCCTGTTGTTCGACTTCAGGAATTCGGAGCTCGGAATCGAAGATAAATGTTACTGTCAATTAAAGTAAAGTCACATTTTTCTTCAAGTGCATCAAAAGGGTCTTATTAATTTGACTTTTCCCGGCATACTAGGCTTTGTTCTGGGACGAAGCTAAACTGTTTGTGGACTTGACACATACTGACATGTATATGTTTTCTCCACTCACTGAATGTGGAGTGTGTTGGGTTTGGCTCCTCGTTTAAGATAGTGGCAGCCCGCAATCTTTGCAAGCACATTCCAACACAATTTTTACTTTCTTTATCACAAAGGAAGGATTCTGTCCGGGGCATTCCAGCCGTACAGTTTTGGATTCCATCCTTGACGGAGCACAGTATGAGCAAGAGAAAAACCTTTTCGGGATGTAAAATGAATTGCATTGTCCGTAACACATGTTGTTCTCGACCTCCACTGTTGTGCAGCCATGGTGTCGAACTGTCTCTTTGAAAGGATGCGCGTTGCACCAATCCGTTTTCAGATTTAACCTTCCCAAACTCAGCACACTGGTTCCGCTCAAAAACGGTAAGTCCCGGTTGAATGTGATTGGCTTCGATTGGTCTTTTACCACGGAGTTTTTCTCATGCTCTCCGCGATCAAAACTGGCTTTCAGTTCAGGAATGTTCTCACTTGTTTCATCCGGTTGATCCTGTGGCTTAATTGGAAGGAATTCCCATGGCTGTTTCTCTGACTCCTTGTCACCACTCCCCACAGGTGAGCCACTGCCGGCGCTTGCTTTTGAGGTCGGCTCGCTCAAACTGAGGTCCCTTTGCGCGGACGAACGAAAAACTCGAAGTTGCATTAGTGTTTGTTCATCCTTGCTCGTCACAGGCAAGCCATTATTTTCTTGGCTTTCGTCGGATTTTAAATTAAAGCTGTTTTGTGCAGTCTTTAGGCTGCCCAAAGTGCGCACTGCTACGCTCTTTCCTGCTCTGGGAAGGACTTGTTTTCCAAGAAGCCCGTTTGAATCTTGCTTAGGCAATTGCCCTTTCTCCTCTGAAGGAAGCGCGCTGGATTTGTGATTAAGAAAATCTCCCAAAAGTGGAATGGGAGACGAACAATGCGATGGCAGATCAGACAAAATTAAGAACATCACCAAACAGCAATGAAGGAAGTTAACGACTCCTTTCACTCCCATCTGAGAAAATAAAATATATCAATCGGTTTCAAGGCATCTTTCTAAAACATATCGAAGTGCTAGAACTAAGCGAGTTTATCTCGTATTGCTACGTGCAAATCTACATAGAAGTTTCGCGATTAAGATATTGGTACCTATTTTTCTGGCCACTTGAGATGCATAATTGAAACATTATATAATTAAATGTGTTTCGTGTTATTCTACAGCGCAACTCCGCGTCTCTACTGCAATAAGTATTTGCGCGCGTTCATAAAGTGGAAGGAAAATAGAAATTTTCGTTGAAAATAAATAAGGTTCGCTTGAAATGCAGAAAGTCAGCATAACCTTTGTCGAAGTTGCAGAGATACACACACACGCATAAAGCAATTAAACGGCTTATTTGTTTGTAGGGTTTTCTAGTTTGTTTAGTAAAACACTCGTAAATTGAAGAACAGGAAGGAACTTGCGAATTTTGCTACTGTACCCGTTTCAGAACTACACACATAGAATTGGATTAATTACCTTCAATACTCTTTAATCAGTGGAGGTTTCCTTCTTTTCGTTTACTTGCTGCAACAGAGAACAAAATACAAACACGTTAGAGGTTATCGCTTTTACCAATCACAAAGGTCTCTGGTCAAGAAGGGGTGAGTTGATTGTCGGTACTGGAAAGTTGTGAAATCGGTTTTTCTTAACCGCTAACTTACCGTTTTAACAAACGATTATTACTCTTCTAAGCGATAGAAATTCAAGCCTCCAAATGCCAACTACAAGTGTGGCGCTGAAGCACTTGTTTGAGAATAAGATGTTTTCGTTCAACCTTGACTGTATATTGTTTTTTCGCACGCCACTGCCGACACAACTACTGTAATTTACACAATTAACGCACATTTTCTTTGTTTGCAAACCTTTACCTTCGTCAGACCGTCTGAAAAGCCAATGGGTGATTTATTGAGTTAAAATATCGATTCGTTCCAGGGGAGCTCAAGACTTCTGGCGCCATTGACGCGGCAATGAAAGCTCTTTTTGATTGTCTTTTGTTAACGTATTGAAGCTTTCGGCAAGGGCCGACACGTTCAAATAAGGTCGCTGTCTTCTGTTAAGTTTTCAAACAAAACTCGTGAACTCGATAACTCTCTTGCTCGGATTTTGATGCAATGTTTTCTTCCCGTAACTTTGTTAATAACTGTTAACTGAACGCTAGAAAAAAAAAAAAAGAAAACAATAATTCATTTAACATGAAAATTTATAGTACCTCATTACATATTTACGTTTTCATGGTGGCGCCAGAGCGGAAGTCGCTTCAAAGGGTGTTCAGAGAAAGAGAAACTGTATTGAAATCATCTTCACCATCCGCCATTTATACCGCTTTTAATACACTCTTGTAAAATTAGAATTTACGTAATTTTGTTGACGCCACCGTGGTAAAAAGGAAGTCTACGACTTTCAGAAATTATTATAATATTAAAAAGAATTTGTTTCCGTATCCAGCCATGGCGCCGCACGATAACAGATATCTTTTACATTCTTGAGTTAAAAAAGACCGCCATCTTGAGTCGAATACAGATCAATACACGCTCGTCTACGCCGGTCTAGTGGCAAAATCGCCAAAACACAATTAGGACTGCGACATTTATTTCTGTTTACTTTTTGGTGAATCAAAATATAACAAATTCACTAAAGGACGCCCAATAAAGTAACGAATTATACACAGTAACTCTTGAGTCATGTCTCTCAACACACAATATTTATTATATTTTAATGATCAGAAGACAAACAAATATAGTTTCATACGAACAACACTAAATTCTCAATACTTAACAAATAGAGAATCAATAGCAAGTAGCAAAGAGAATTTACATCTCAAACCATCAACATCTACGTAGATTTATCTAACAATTTGAAGACCAGTCGCATCTTGGCCAACGCCATGGCCCAAATGTATGGCGACCCAACGCAATCAAAGATTGTTTGGTGGCCAAATGGTTTCTCGTTTGGACGCCTTGTTTGATCGTCCTTGATCGTCTTTGATCATGTTTGATAAAATTTGAACGTCGAAAAACACTCAGTGATCAAACGCTGTAAAGCATTTTGTTCGTTTGGACGCGCGGTGATCAAACATGTTTGATACCGGAGTTTGATACCGTTTAGCCACTCAGTTCAACTTCAACATATTTGGTCACCAAAAAGTGTTTGATCGTTTTTGATCGGCAAACATTTTCCGTTTGGACAGTACTTGAGGCAGTTTGTAAAGATTATTAAATGCCTATAAGCACAAATTCGCCTTTAAAATTGTTTTTTGGCTGCTTGGCTGTGAATACCTCTCTTAATTTAGCCCTGGTTCAAACTGAGCCAAAATATTAACAGTGATCTCTGTAGACTCAAAGATCTATCAATGTAAAGTCGCCTTAATTGCGCGAATATTCTTTCTCGATATTGGAAATGTACGTTTCTCTTGGAGAGGGGAATAAGAATACTTCATGATTTAACACCCTTAAGTTGCCCCCAGTTACTCAAAACAAACATTTTCGATCTTTATTTTACCTTGTGTTTATCGCAATCACTTCAATTCTACTGACGTAAGTTGTCTTAAAGACGTCTTTCCTTAATACGTCTTTCCTTAAGCGACCATAAAAAACAATAACGGTCGATATAACCAAATAACTAATCCATGGAGTACTAAGAATATGGCCCATTTAACAGGGCGTTAGTTAATTTACATACTGGCGCCCGCGAAAAAACTCATGCATTTCAAATGAGTGAGTTACAAAGTTTGCTTGCTATATCCGAGGACATTTGGAGTTTCTGTAATGCGTTAGAAAGTTAACTCAATGTCTGCCTTTACTGAAGTAATACCCCTGGTTAACAAAGATTTGCTATATCGGTCATTCGTTTTGCACTCGACGAGTTCGCTGTTGATCGCTGTATGGAATCCAGGTCACTGTATTGTCATATATAAGGATTAAGTAGAGATACTCTCACTATATTTCGAACCGATAACCTATACTTTTGAACTTTTGTACTTGCAGGGAACGCAAGTCCATAAGGTTGAACATTGTTTATCTAAACCAGGGCGATAAGCAAGTTATCAACTGGTGAAATTGCCCGGGCGTGCACTCGGTGGACGTCAGTTTCAGTTCGTTGATTAGCGGCGAGGACCGATTACAACGAAGCTATCTATATCTAGGCGCCGAATTACACTTAAACACTTCCGTTGATTAATAACTCTTGGCATGTTTAGCTTTGTCTGGAAGAGCACATTCGCAGGTACTTCAACTCCGCACACAATCTGCAAACGAAACACGACATGAAGTTTATCTTGATGTCACTTCATAACTCACTTTGTAGCATCGTGTCTCGTCATAGTGTCTGACGAACAACTGGGACTTGGCATTTCAGGAGTCTGGGCACTAAAGTATTTAGCCAGAACTTTTACTATCACGCTCGCCCCACAACTTTATAGCTCTTCCGCAATAAGTCTTGACTCAAGACTTATATTGTGGACTGAAGACTTATATCCTCGAGGGCGCGGTAGCTCAAAGAGCTCAGACGTTTCTATCATCTTCATGTACTTGGTTAATAAAGCGAACAGAATGTCAAAGAACACCGCTGAAAATAAGTTATAAATCACGAGGCATACCGAGGAATGATTTACCAGGGTTTTGAGTGTTTGTCCTTTATCAAAAAGTGTTTATATTTCGCCGATATTAAAACCTCGCTAAAAACGCCCAGTTATAAAAAATTTCTCCACCCCAATCTCATCCACACTAGTTGTATGACTTCCACCTTTTTGCTGCCGCCGACTGCCGCCGTTTGCTTATTTTCCCGCGCTTTGACAACGGTTGCTTGTTTTTCCGCTCTAGGCAACGGTTCCTTGAAACTTTGAGGACGGTTGCTCGCTGGCTACGGTTGGTTATTTTCCCGCGCTTTGACAACGGTTGCTTGTTTTCCCGCGCTTGGCAAAGGTTGCTTGTTCTCCCGCGCTTTGACAACAGTTGCTAGTTTTCCTGCTCCTCGGCTTTTCCGCGCCTTGACAAGTCTTACATGTTTTCCCGCTGTCAAATATATATATATTTTTTCAAATTTCCGTTTGCGGTCGTGGTTAATAGGTCTATAAGTACTTTTATTTTAGCCAATTAACGTTAAGAAAAACACTGAAAAACTGCTCCAGCCGGCTGCCTAATTAAGTGGCCTCATTAGAGCTCAAAAATAAATTAAGAATTCGGAAACCGGAATCATTAAAATAAATCAATGAAAAAACTTCATTGAGCCCGAAATCGCGAAACAGCTAAAAGATTATATTTTAAGTTATAGATTTCCTAATGTTTTGCGACTTTAAGTGGTGCTACGATAATTAAAAAGAAATATCAGTACAACATTTTTATTGGTACACAAAATGGGATAATTAAAATGTCTAGATACTTGTAATATGTTAACTACGGTTGGCAAATGACTATTTTATACGGTCAATATCGTTTCGAACCATCCTGAGCTCACGGTTTCTGGCAAGGCATTGTTTACTATACCTGACTTAACGTATCACGCTATGGGTGACTTCAGTGAAAAGTTGATCCGGTACAAGGTTCGTTAGGGCCAAGAAAAGCCTTCAGGTTAGAAACTTTTTGAAAGCCAAGCAACATTCGGTTGAAGCTCGGGTACGATAATCGCTTTTTTTTTTCCTCTGGAGGGTGGAAACACTATTACGGAAAATTCCGGTTAATCTCACTCATAATCCCCTCCTTTTATCCCTGACTGAAACCAATATTGCAGTACAAGCGATATCAAGATATGATATACCGCCCTCTACCTTTTCTATGTTTTCTTACAATTTATATTACCACTAATACTAATTCCTCACGGATATAACTGAGCCCCGCCGCGTATGCCCTCCTCGGGTATAAGTCGCCCCCTCCCTCCCAAAAATCCCTCATCACCCCAGATCTATAACTACTGGCTTGTGCTTTACCAGTGCTGTCTAGTCGTCATAATTGGTTTTAGAGTTAAGTCGTAATGCTAACGATAGTGGCGACAATTTTCTAAGATATACATATAGTTGATGTGGACACTTTGTGTTGGAGGAACTGTTTCCATAGTTTCACTACTGCAGTCAGATTTGGCTGATTGGTCGAAGTGCCCCTTCAGTAGCCACGTCACGGTTTGCTCATGTTGAAAAATGTAGCCTATATTTTTCAATTACGTCGTTTGTAATCTGTGTCAATCTTCTCCATCCTTAACCAGTCTTGTTCCTTTATGGTTTATTATTATCTCTTTGGTGTTTTTCTATCTTATTAAACTATTATTTTCTGGTTTCTTTCAATTTAGAAGTAATCTAGTGTTTTGAAGATGAGTCAAAGAAGGCAAACGCCACAGTTAAAACCAGCCTTAATATCTCTTTTGCTTTTTTTTTTCTATCTTAGTAAACTATTATTTTCAGGTTTTCTTTAACTTAAAGGTAATTTAAATATTGAAGATGAGATGTCAAAGTAGGCAAATGTGCTGGTATAAACGGCCAAAGTCTCAGGTGAAATTGTGGAGAACCTTTCATTCTCCTCTATCTAGCCTGCTTGAAGTTGCCTAATTGCATGTGTCTACACTTATCCCACCTTGTTGTGGACGAATCTCCTACTCGTTAAGCTCTGTTCGTGTGTGTCCCATCGCATATTTTGAAGCACATCTATAAAGCAGTAATGGCTGGCTCCAAGAACAACAAAATTGGAATCTCTGCTACCGAAAGATTTCGTGAGAAAGGCGCGCGAGTCGTTATGGCCGATTACCTTTTTGTTCCGCAAGCAGTCGACGTCGTCACAGCTTTTCTAAGAGAGTGCTTATATACACGGACTGAAACAAATTATCCGTTTTATAAATAACTCAGACCTTGGCCCGTATCTTGTTTTATCAGCAGGATCATTAATTATTCTTAATTTGTTTGCAATTCATTAATATCGTATCTTCTGCACTGACATGCTGCTTTTTAATTAGTACAAACAGGTCGATACGTAGCTATCGTGGTATAATGAGCTCAAGGTTTGGACGATTATCTGTAGTCAGCTTATATTTAAGCTTTGTCTAGAACTTATTGTATAGTTATGAATCTGTTTACGGAATTTTTGTGTCGCTGTGCTTTATTAATAAACTAAAGAGCCCTCTTTGTGTTGTAAAAGAGAATTTCAACATGAATAAACTAAGACTGGAGATATACTATCTTATCTTTAGGTTCTGTCCACACTACGCAGGAGAAATTGGGAAAAACAACAAGCATCGCCGGGTCATTTTGAATTTTTGTTTGAGAAAACTCGGTCAGGAAAATCACCTGATTATCGTGGTGGAACCGTTTTCCAAAAGCTTCGTTCTCAAAATGTTTCTGTCTTCACTAAAAAGCGAAGCGGGCATTTCCAAATTCCTCCGGTTTCAAGAGTGTTTCAGTCGAAAGGTTCCGTGTGGACGGTAGGCCTAAAAACCGTAGAAATAAAGCTGCGTTTTCAAATTTTTCCGCCTTAGTGTGGACGGGGCCTTAGTGTTTCTCAGTTCCTTTCGATCCAATGATGATCGAGACAAGACTGAAATAGCCTAAGCGAGATTTTGGCCTCAGGGACTATGAATACTACATAGACAAATTACTGAGTAGACGGAAATACTGAGCCGCGATCAGTGAATAATTTCACCTCTCAGACAAGCTTAAAGCGGTAAATCTTAAATCAAACAACTTATCACCCCAGAAAAAATGTGATAAGTTTCCCCCTAATCAACTTAAGACCTAAAGCTTTGTTTTGTATAAAAATTGACAACGTTTTTGATACTTGGATTCAAGGAAACATAGCGTATTTTTGGCGACAAAGTTTTTAACCCGACTTCAAAGGTGAAGGACCGACGGCTTAAAGAAGAGCTTATACCGATAATTAGTCCAGCCAACATTTGAACTGACAAATTCAATGCCTTGACCATCGTATATAACAACCTTAAAAGAAACTGACAATCGCGTTGAAACTGACAATTACGTACCCAAATTTGTCTTATAACGTGTGATAATAGTATAAGTAACTTTTTTAACTTCCTATTTCCACCCCACAGTTCAGGACGTGTTTTGGGATCAATGCATTCCTTTCTAACAGGGAACCGCAATCGCTCTTGTTTTTACACCTCACATTCCCTGAATGTCTGGCTCTCAAAAGTAACAATAACCCTTAAGCAGTGCTAAGCTAACACATAGGCTAAGCTGCCGAAAACGTGATCCTGGCCATGGATAACTCTGTGCTGCTCATCTCATTCCATGTAACTAAATTAAGGAAGACGATATCATAGCTAAAATTAGAAAGGTTTTACCTCCAAAAGATAAAGATTTTAGAACACTGAGGAACATGTATGTCTGGATTTATGAACAAAGAAAATATCGCCCACTCAAGCGTTTTTTTTTTTCTATCCAGAGAATATATCCAAAGTAGACGAGAAAATAATTCAAAGGAATGTCAGTCCTTTTTTTGAAAACAATCTTTTAGAAAATCTCGTGGCTTCCGCTCAACCATTTTTTTTCTCGCCCGGGAATTACTTCAAAGTAGACGATAAAAAATTCAAAGGAATGTCAGTCCGTCCTTTTTTTCTTCAACTGTCTAATCTTCCTTTTCATGCACTTCTGTATTTGTGATTTTTTTTTATCCAGTCTTGGAGTTATTTTAAGGCTTTTAGGAGTAGTCACATCAAAGTGCGTATAGGTTATTTGTAGAAGGACGCATTTTACATTGACGCAGTTTTCATAAATCCAGTGATATATAGAGCCAGTGTGTGAGAAACCATGGAAATTTTGCGTTTGTGTCTCAGAACGGAATATCTGCACTGGAGTTAAGCTAAACATTGCCACTTTCAAATCAATGTAAATATTTCAGTCTGCAAGAACACCCGAAAGTTCTACCCTGCAAAACTATCGAGATCTATCAAACCGATAACTGTGAGGTCCACGTCAAACGTCGAACTTCACATGAGACGAGCTAAATTGCAATTCGAGTCGATTCAACTGGGTAAAGCTCGACCGTTGGATCAAACGTCGAACTTAATTCGAATTTACATCGTACCAACATGTTTATCCATCTAAATTCAGTCGGACGAACTCAGTTGAGTCAAATGTCGACTTTAGCTTATCATGAGCTTACTTCGTTCGGTTTAGCCGTTCGTCTCATGCGAAGCTCAACGTTTGACCTGGGCCTTAATGCCGAAAACAAACAAGCCAACAATTAACCTTCACGTTAAAAATGAAAAAATCAAGGAACTAAGCTGCATTGCTCGATTATTTACTTTTTTGTGACAACTTTTCAAGTTTCCCTATAGAAGACACATTATGTTGTAGGATAACCACATGCGATTGCATTATTTAAGGCTGCTCCTGTTATCTATCGGCTTATGTTTCTTCGCTTCATTTTCACAAAACCGGATTAGCCAGTTGTTCCGCATATGATTCGGGTTTAACCCCTAGGATGTTGGAAGCTCAAGGGTCCTCAAGACACTTATTTTGAGGCGCTTATATTATTATTTGGACCTAAAATTAAAAATGGGGTATGCATGTTGTATAGTGGACCTTTTTCTGAAATAGATTTCTGGGAACAAGGAAATGATTACGAAAAATTATGAGACACTCACTTCTGAAAACGTTACTTTTCCACAAAGTTCCAAAGCAATAAATTCTGAAACAGCAGCAAGTCTCAAGTGAATCACCACCTGCGGAGACTGATAGCATTCAAGACCTTGTCAATTCTCTGATGTAGCGGTACGGTCGAGGAGCGTTATATTTATCCGGAATCAAATCGCTTTTCATAGGCCGGTGTGTTAATTGGAATAAAGGACACCAGCTTATTTAAAAGATTAGTTTAAAACCCTAGAGGACTTCCGCTGAATAAAAGCGAGCAGGGACTGACTAGTCGCACATTTTTGAGATTTATTTCTGAAAAAACCAGAAAAGTACCAGAATGTCGTTTTTAAGCCATTTTTGCCTCTAAGGGTGACCAGTTTCACAGCATAGGGTATAACTGACCGCGCACATTTGAGATTGAATATCATAGATATGAAATTTGTGGTAAAACACGCAGTTTTTACCACAAGGTCACGTGACGGCATGCGCAAGGTTCCACGTCAGCGCCATATATGGAGACGCTCCTGGGTTCCAGTGAAAACAAGGAAAGGACGGGCATGCGGAAGATAAATCAGTCTTACGATAATATTTGTTTTAGTTAAGCCAACACTTCGTAAATTATGCTAAGACGTAACTTTAAAAACAAACAGCAGGAAACCGACGGTAAAAAGAATCATTATAATAAAAACAAAAAAATTGACGAGAAGAAAAGACAAAAAACTTGCCAAGTAAACATAAGTCACGTGGGTAAAGCTGAAGTGAGCACGTGGGCGTTGCAGCCTGAATTCTTTTACAGATAAAGTTAAAGCACGTTAGTTCTAGCAGCTTTATAGAAACAATTTTCAAATTTGCGACGGAGATGTGCAGTTGCAATTTTTTGGTGCTTACTACATTTTCTTAGCAGGAAACGTCCGTAGACGAGGCCAATTTCTAAACTTCTTTCATGTGTAGAAGAAATGTGTGGCAAAGCTACTGGGGAAAAATTTCAGTTCCGATTTCTTCCAAATGGAATCGTCGAAACTTTGACCTACCGTTCATTTGTCGGATATCCTACCACTAGACTACATGGAACTCGCGGGAGCAGGACCAAAGAACAAGTTATTTTGAATTCTTCCAAGATTAGTACTAAAACAATGAATTTTCACCGCTCACAAGTAAGTTGGATGGGAGAATTAGGAACGGACGCGATACTGCAAGTTTATCGAAGGATGATGCACTTTACTCAGACACTGCTTAAAACCGTTTCTGAAGAAAGACAGGATTTGGGAAAATAGATTTGGACAGTAAACTAGTAAGGACACTTAAATAGAGGCTCGATTTTAATAATTTAAAACAATAAGAACATTGAAATCCTCGAGCTCTGTAGAGAATTCTCTTTGTTATAACATGTCTATGAGAGAGGTCATGATGACGTGAAGATGTTACTGAATTATGCAAAATAAGGTACAAAAATATTTATGAACAACGTCTACGCGAAAAACATGGCTAAAATATCGTTTCTTTGAAATGTTTATACCTTTAGGAGACCGTTGAAGTGCTTGATTCGCCCCTGAAACGAGCTCTTGTTCAACTTGTGGGTTATCAGAAAGAGGATGAACAATATAAATGCAACTTTTGGACTTTTGTCAGATTGCGATGCAGAAAAATAAGTTTGAATAGTGAGTAAGAAAGGCGACATACCAAAAATGAATTTAAGTTTTACATTTTATACTTTTCGTAACCATTCCCTTATCACTTCCACTGATGTCAAAGCAAAAAGTCTCGCAGTTAATTTAGTCAGCAGGCATTTCAAGCATTGGTTCTTACTTGTGATCTATTGGAGGACAGACGCATATATGACGTCATTGACATTTTTGGGGGGTTCTTTATAATATAAAACAAGTAGGCTCCGTGCCCAGGGGGTACTTCCAGAAAAGTTGGGTGGGGGTGTGCAGCCCACTTCCCAAATCCCTTACCCTATTTATGAGCAAAATCTGCGTTTTCGCTACCCTAGTTATGACCTGATGGACCAAAAATTCGATAGCTTATTTATGACCGTTGGGGTTGCCACAGTTGGCCTAAACATAAGTTGAAAAGGGCTTTGTTGACAGTCATACTGATAATGATGAAAAACTAGTCTCTTCTAAGAAACATACCCAATTCAAGACCAAAGTGCAAAAACCATACCCTATTTATAACCAAAAATGGCCAAAATCGATACCCTATTTATGACCAAAAAGGCTGAAAAACCCTACCCTATGGGGCCGCACATACTTATATAGACCAAATAAGGGAGTAACCCCCCCCCCCCACCACCCCCTGGGCTCCATGTTGCAGTGCATCTGTTCAGAAGATGTCAAAATGTTGCCACCTTCTTGTTCTTACCATATTTTGACGTCATCTGTGATCTATTACTGAACAGAAGTACATCAACGTGGAATCTATTTGTTAAATAGACTCATGAAAAATGCTTCTCTGTGGTCGGGTCAAAGTTCTTGAAACAGTTAACGCATAATTCGATCATTTTACGTTGCTTCAAATTCTCCCGCAGAGAACGTCTAATACGAGTGTAACAGGATGTACAACGCAATTGCAAGCCGTTTCCTGACAGTGCTGGCCAAATTACTTAAGTTACAGCTTATCACTTACCACTTTAATTAAAACATTTCCTACATCTAAAGGATTTTAATACTCTCGGCTAAAGAAGCTGTAATCGATGATCAAGGTTTGCGGGAGGAAATAACAAAACAAACGCGTCACTTGTTTACGCTTGGCCTCAAGGAGGTCTGTTGAGGTCATCTTTGAAGAACAGGTACTTGCTGATTCGAAGAGCATCTGACAGCTTATTATCAATATCGATCATATTCATGTAAGCAAAACGGAATTAAAACATTTTATCACGTTTTATGATATCAGACAGAACAATGCTTTACTTAAGGATAGCAAAGCATAAAATATTAATGCAAACATAAATTGTATAACAAATTTAAGATAACAGTCATTTCGATAATAATCAAATGTGTGAAGATTGTAATAACTTGAATGGCCCACTGAAACGCCCAATTTTAAAATGTGTCTCGAATTACAAGTGAGTTTTGAATTTGGTACAATGTAATATTTTACAAAAAAGATTTTGGACCAGGCCTGTTTCCCTGTATGACGTCGCATTTTCTAAGCTCGACTTGCCGTGTAAAAGTACTGATCACATATCTAAGTACGTCAGTCATTTTGATGTATCTACCAGATGTGGCTATTCATAACAACTGACTTAAATTAATCTACAACTTGTAACGTAACAGTGCTTTTCTTGTCAGTTTTAGAATTTTAAAACACGGAGGCTCGTTGCCGAATCAAAACAATTCAGTTACAGAATCAAAAACAAAGTCTCAATTGGTAATTAGAGATAACGGGAAGCACCTTTGTCAGTTTTTGTATAGAAGAGATCTGGAATATCAAACACAGGAAAGGTTGTTTACAGTCTTTATAGATTAAACTGTACATGCTTTTAAAACTGCACATGTCATCGGGCAGTAACTTCCTTACTTTTTCGGTTGTTTCTACAACCAGTCAGGCATACATATACACTATACATCTGTGCGCTCTCTCGCGGTTTTAACAGAAAACAAAGCAGGGACACGAACATCTTTCATTTTGCAAGTATACAGTGGTGCGAGGAAACTTGTCCATAGCATAGATCAGAGGTGCAAATGATTAAAACGGCTAACCACTTCCCGAATACAAGCGTTTTTCGCGATTCAACCCATTCAATTAACCAATAATTAGACGACGGGTTTAGCGGTTGACCAAGCCCACGTTCGTATCACAGCTGATAAACGAGGGTTGATAACGAAATTCAGATGACATTCAGCGACAAAAGCGAGAAAAGTAACTGATTTGCAAATGACTTCTACGCGTGTCTACAAGCCCTACATCATAGTAACTTAGACAAGTCAATAACAAGAGTATAAACCAAGAAAGCAACTTACGTTGATTAGTTGTGTTCCGTCTTGTTGCGTTTCTCGCCTTCTCTGGTGGTCATCTCGATGAGGTACAAATATGATGCTACTCGTGGTAATTGCGGACACGCGATCTTGACAGCCAGACAGTCGCCTTGCACAGCACGAATGAGGTAAGTAACGGCTTTTTAAGACGACTGTGCAATTTGTTTTCCAGTCCAATAAAAACAACGATTTTCTAAGACAATAGCAGTTCTTAAGTGTTTTGTCTCCCAATTGGATAATCATGAACGGCTATCTCTGGTGAGCTGAAATTCAACCCCCTTTAAGCTACACATCTGGGATAAGACAAAGGAAAAGTTTATCTTGAGCAATGATTTATACACGATTGCTTCAATTCCCAGTTGGGCTTGCGACACGCCATGTTCTAATCTTTCAAGTTCCTCCCTAGTAATCCGTTAAGAAAATGAGATTGTTTGCGCCACTTTGCGATGCTTTCTCAAGATCACCCAAAATAGCGCTGACCCACCTCTTAAAAACACTTCAAGTTTCCAACCGAGATCGTAAAACACCTTTTAAACTCATTAACATTTTCTCTTTCTGTTTAATTGAAGCCGGAAGTCCGAAAGAACTGCGATATTGTTCAGTCTGACCATTCAAGGATTTCCCCGTTTTCCGATGGCCCGCTGATCGAGGGAGACGTTCTCTGGGTGCAAGCAGACAGCCTGTCTCCAATCTGAGGAAATTAATACTATACAGAGGGAATGATATGTTTACACCCATGCCACACGTCAATCGTTAGTTTTCGGTACTAAATTTAGTTTTCCAGGACAATGACATGCTACATAAATTACCAGAGTCGCATAGGAGAAAACTTATAAAAGCGAACCCATTCCTGCTGGAGAGTTGGGAATGCGTAATTTCTTACGGCTCGAGCCACGTTCCATAAACTGTGTGTAGCCTCAATTATATGTTTAATCTTAAGGCCAAGCTACTGCGCGTGTCACCCTCTCCTCCCCTAACCCCAGATGCAAACAAGCACTTTATACTTTTCTTCTTGGCTTTCCCGCTAATATGGATTCAACCGGGGTCTTATATTTGAGTTGCATTTGGCGTTTTGTTCTGTCACGTTCGCTTCTCTGGGCCTCAGTGCTACATCTTCAAAACATATCAGTCAGTTTGCCCTATAATCTTCGTTTCACGGTGACTACCCTGAGATGTTGTGAGTGATACAGGAGCCTGGGTGAGACTGTTCTCCGCTTAGACCTTGGGTTCAAGTTTTTCCGTTGAAATGAACAGGCACTGGAATACTTAACTGTAACATGTTTTTTCTTCGTACTTCAAGATGTTCATCCGCTAATTAAGCTCGAGACATTTTCTTACAGAAACTTGTTTTTAAGAAATAGAGAACATTTTCCGTGTTTGTAGAATCGAGTTGTAGAAACACGAGCGGAAGTTAGAAAGAACTAGAAATGCTGTGGGAACACGAGACAAAGGTTAGTGTCACCACGATTTTATTAATGAACCCTTATTTCTAAACTCAGAGCGAAGGCTTGTTTAATTTCTTTCGAAAAACAGTGCGAGAACGATAGAAAATCACTGGTTTATTTCGATATCATAGTTTAATCCTCTTTGCGCTGACCTCCTTAATGCGATTGGTTCGCGATGTCAGCTTTTCGCTGATGGAACAATTTTCTTTCTTTGAACATGATCGCGCGCACGTTACCCATGAAAGGGTAAATTATTTTTAGTTTTGGTTACGGATCAAAATACCAAACTTTGAAGGTTCTTGGAGCCGCAACCTCGTTCCCCAAGGGAGGTAGAGAGAGGACCCTGGGAACGCGGTTGCTGGAATGTCTGGTATAAAATGTGCCTCGTTGACTGTTCACTCGTAGAAGAGTCGAGCTGCCCCTTACGAATAAAAATTACAATATTTAGGAGGAAACCACATTAACCTTGGCTGGTTTCATTCGGGTCCTCTATTCTGGACGAATTAAAATTTGGAGTGTTCGTTTTTGTGGAGGGAGAAAAACCGGAGAACTCGGAGAAAAACCTTCGCAGCAGGGCGAGAACCATCAACAAACTCAACCCACATATTGCACCGGACCGGACTTGAATCCGGACCCATTGGAGGGAGGAGATCTGGCGTTCCCACCGCTGCGCCATCCCTGTTCTCTCGCCTTAGAGCACACCTCCTTACTGTCAAAACGATAATTTGTATTCAGCGCTCATCTTGTTTCATAACGAGAGTTACTGCCAAGGAGATTGAGAAGGTGTGCTTCGAAGTGATATCGCATACTTAGCATACATCGTTCTGTACTTTTCTGGGATAGAAATATTAACTTACTAAAATCGGTTTCTTTCTAGGTCGAGGCTGATTGACCTCTGAGATATTTTAGGTAAACCTACGTGATGTGAATTTTATAGCTCTTCGTCAGATCAGTTTTCAGAGACCTCGACAACGACCTTGATTACATGCTTTTTTATTATTATTATTTATTTATGGGCACCGCCGTGTCAGTATCAGTCCGTCATCGTTACATTTTTAGCGCGCCTCAAAGGTTACCCGCCTCCATGTTGCTGTATATAGTAACCTCTGGCGAAAATTGATTCTCAAATGGATACAGTTGTTTTTCCTGCCGTTTCGGCATCGGACCACCCAAATCGTCGCATCCCATCACTACACGAGAACAAGAATGGGTTGATGGACTGATCAAACATCACTTGCTTGCCGGAAACTTGTAGTAGATGAAGTTACACCCAGACTGAGAAGAAACGGCGAACTTACGAGACGTGATTTCCATTTGTGCCCCACCGACTATGTAGTAATAAACAGGGCGCTTATTTTTAGAACTGGATCGCCTTTCGGAATGAGAAGCTTCCAGGTTATTAGGGGCGTTCATTTGAGAAGGGCAGTGTTTTGAGAGCGCGGCAGCGCGTAATAAACTTCTCCCCAGCCTCTTGCTCTGTTTTGTCAGTGGTAGGCTGGCGCCTAGTAAATTCGCGGAAGATGGCGCCGTTTTTGAAGCGGACATGTCTTGCACGATGAACGAGCGGTTTTCAGATACTTAAAACCATGGTAAGTTTCCAGAAACTCTGCTATACCATTCTTAGTTACTGAAATTGTTGAGCAAGTCACGTCTGGGTAATTTTCATGCTCAATTCCCACGTTCAAGGAGCATTTACGTAAGCTTACAGTTGCGTTCGAGCATAGTTTGGATTTTGATACGGCTAGAGTGGTTGTAATGTTGTTGATCTTTATAGAGGAGATCTCTTGCTCCGAGCCAGCTTCTAAAAAGAAAGCAAGGTTGTTTGGAGGAAGAGGAACCCGGAAATAGACGCAAACAGGTGAGAAGAAAACCATAAAATAGTTAAAAACAAGCTTATTATCATGCATGACATGTACTGCAAGCTTCTGTGTGGATCTGATTTTAATTGACAAATATGGCCTGAAATTAAGCCGAAGTCTTCAGTATACAGTACACTTACGGGTTAGACGGTTACAGCTTGCATGTAAAAGCCTAACAATGTTATATAAGTCTCAGTAAAGTAAAAAATACACGTGACTTTCATATCCTAAGTGGACGTGCAGAGGCACTTAAAATTATAACACAACGCATTAATCTTGGAAATGATCAGTGGGCTCATTAAGTGAGACTGCGTCTCCAATGGTCCAACATTAGACTGCAATATGGTGAGAGAAGTCTTCGCTTGAGTGTCAAAAACTTGTATTTCACATTTGCTTATTGGTTTTACCTTGCTGCATTGGAGCAGTTTTCTATTGGGTGTCATAAAACCAAAACCAAACTAATTACTTACCGATTAGACTATTCATCCAATCTCAAACTGTAGTAAAACCAAAACCAAAACCAAAACCAAAACCAAAGTGATTGCCTGATCACTTTTGATACTCAATTGAAAACTGCTCTAAGTAACTTAAAAAAAAATCCTGTCCCATTGTCATCCAATCAGAAGTAACACCAGAACCTGTCATGACTAGCTCACACATGTTTCCACACTCTTTTTACTATCTACAATGTACATGTATGTAGATGTACATTAATATATTTGATTCAGGTTTTGATTGGGTCTTTGTATTGTTTATGTCCTTTGTGATGACCTGTGATTGGTTAGAGCATAGTTAATAGAGGGGAATAGTTATGAAACCCGACGAGGTTCATTGTTGTATGTTTTTGTTCTCTTTTTTGTCCTTGACCGTGCACAAAACACAATAGTTGTTTACTACTGACGGAAGAACTAACCAATAGAAACGTGTTGGTTTTGTAATTCATGCATAGTGTATGAGCACAAAGCAAAAGATTGTGCACGGTCGTGGACCTTCCAATATAAATCTTGGCATCTTTGTTTGCTCCTTTGATGTTTGCTGGGCTTCATAACCAGTCCCCTCTATTAACTATGGTTAGAGTGATGACTTTGGTTTTGGCTTTACAACACTGAATTGTAAACCTCTCTATGCATGTTCCTCCTAATCCACTGGGCCCAGTTGTCGAAAGCAAGAATCGCTATCTAGTGGATGGTGTAGTTTGTTTCATTGACGCTTATTGTATCCACTTGATAGCAATTTACCCAGTGGTTAGGGTTATCAATTCTTAAAAACAACTTGGTCCTGGTGTATAAGTTTACATGCAATTGTAAGTTGGATTTTGTTTCAGAAGTTCAAACTTGGTGCAACCCAAGATGACGATGACAACACTGATTTCACCAGGAGAGTACTTGCTCCACTTTCCACTCAAGAAAACCATGGCTCAAGTAACTTCTCAGCTCATGTAATTACATGCTCTCTTAATTCTCTTTAAACTTGCCCATTGGTTGAGATTATTGTCATGTTTTGCATTCCAGATTCTGCATTATTTTTAAGGAGAAATTAAATGAGATGTTGAGCAGGTCTTAGTAAGTTCACCTGCATTACTAAAACATAGAGTTTATTTGTCCTGTTGTATTATTGCAGGAAGTGCTGATTCGTAAGATTCTTTCCAAGCCTTTCAAAGTTCCCATTCCGAACTATCAGGGTAAGATCTCTTAATATACGTAAGTCTTACAAACATTACACAGTACATGTAGGTCTAGTTATATAACACAATTTGACATTATGTTGCCATTGATTTATCAAATAATGTCCTTTCTTGTTTCTTGTTTCTTCAAGGTTATGTTTATATCAGGAGATGCAGCATTTGGGTTTTATGGGTTAAGTTTTGGACTCCAGATGCAGCTGCCCTCATATGAGAGTTAGCTGGGTCCTGGGTGTCGTGTTCTTGGGCAACACTAGATACTTTTGAAGTGTTTCTGTTGACCCAGGGCATAGTTATCCTAAGTGTGTATAGTGTTATGCAGTAGATAAATCACCATGGAATGGAAAAGTGTTATAAAACATCCTAGGATATAAACTGGATGGTGATTTATCCTCTTGTAGAATAGCTTTATGTGTAGACCCTTTGAACAACCAAGGCCAGGAGTATAGTCACTGTAAATGGTTTCTGGGGAAAATCTTGCAAAATGCTGGGATGTTGGTAAAGTGGGCCAATCTGGCACAAGTGCAGCTTTTATTAGCTTTTTCATTGGCATTGAGGTTACAGAGTCTGTAATGGTTTCCGTACTGAGCATGGGATCTACTTCTCCTCCACTGAGAAATTTGCTAGCTCTTCATTGCATAGAGTCATCAATGGATAAAAATTGTGAAGAAAGACAAAGTGGTAACATGGTGGCCTACCGGTAACAAGTTGGAGTCGAGATAGTTCAAATTCAAGTACTGTCTGGGTTGATCTCAGTCCCATTTAGGTTAATCAGGTGGTTAAATCCAGTTTGCCTTGAGTATTAAATAAGTAGACATACATGCACATGTAAAGTTGTATGATTGTACATCTACAGTTGTAGAGTAGTGTATCAGTAACAACATTTGGGTATGATTTGGTTGTCTTATAGGGTGCACGTATGCAAGGGGGCTTGGCATCAAAAGAAAAGGACCTCGCAGGGCTCTGCATGACCCTTTTGAAGAAGATGCTTTGGTTCTATACTCTCCAGCTGAACGAACAGCTCATGAGAAGCTTGCAGCTGATCTGTAAGTATGATATGCGATCTCACACAGAAAAATGTAGAGAAATGAATAGCCATTAATTGGTTAAAACGAATCATGGCTAATGTGATGATTTCATCACTAGAAACTCGTCAAAAAATGCACGAAGAGCTTAAAGTGCAGATGACATGAAAAATAATTTCTGCTTATTTGAAAGGCCTTTCAAAATACAGAAGAATGGCCTTTTTCTTTTTGAAATATATTTTTTCATTTTAAAGATATTGACATTCTTCTATTATGCAAATGAGATCAGTGATGTTGTGATACTGTTTGGAACTAAACTTCCACTTGTGCCTCTTTTACTCAACAGTAACACAGAAAGTGTTTTCTGTTCATTATTATAGTTCTTACTTGGCTCTTTCCTTTTTGTGTTTTACCAAATGTATCCACCAATGTGTCCTGATTCAGAGAGAATCAAGAAGTTCATGGTAAGACTTGAAAAAAAAAATGGTTTTTTTTATCATACTGTAATGTGAATTCATAAATAAATAATAACATTCTGTGATTTCTTTAATTTCTTCTTTTAATTAGTTCTTAAGAGCAGCAATAAGCGAGTGGGCAAATTGATGGATTAAATAGTTCATGGAGATGTTAAATCATGACGATATTATTACATGTGCAAGTCCAAACTTTTCAAGAGTGACAATACTAAGATACTGGCAGTTGTAGTAATACAAAACACCCGTTGGAAACTGTGTTAAACCTCACACTTTTAATAACTCATTGGTACAAACATCTACTACAGTATTAAACTGCACTAACATGAATTTTGCTCTCTGATTGGCTATGCTACTCACTATCTATTCTGTTGTAGAGAGTGAGTAGCCTACATGTAGTAGTATATACAGTTGTTAACAAAATATTATTTTTAATGTATTTGAACAGTTGTTGTTGATCCACTCCTTGGTAAAATTCTCCGTCCTCATCAGAGAGAGGTAATAAAATAAATAAATATTTTTTTTATCTTTTGTATGAAATAATTATACTGAAAGTCTATAATATAAAACTCTCTAAAGAAGTTTGTTTGTAAACAATTGTTGTTTACTTCCAGTACAGTCGGCTGACACTGTGGAATGAACACTGTGGAACACTTGGTCGGCCAATACATGTATATCGACCAACAGTCGGTCAGGTGTCGTTGAATATCGGTCAAGTATCAGTCAAATGTTGATCGAGTATCTGTTGAGTATCAGTCGATATGTCAGGTTTTACTCAACTGACACTTGACTGACTCTCATATAGGCTGATGTATCGACCGATACCCAACTGACACTTGACTGACACTCAACCGATACTCAACTGACACTTGACAGACTGTCGGCAGATATATCGGTCATGTGGTAGTCAACACTTCACCGATACTGGGCTGATACTTGGCTCACGTATCAACCGAGTGTTGGTCAACATGATCTGGTTGTTTTGGCACAGCTGTTTTGAGTTCTCACAAACTTGATTAACCATTTTTTATCAGTTCTGATCAATGGAAAATAAGGGGTGGCGAATGGTAAATGCGAGACTTTGCGAGACGACGAGATTAGCGTTTTTCTCTGCGATCCTGAGACATTTTGATTTCTTCAATTGCGAGACTGAGACTTTAAAGTGTTTTAAATGCGAGCTCGAGGCATTCAGGTTCTAAGATGTTGTGATGTCATTTTACTTTAGCAACAAAAATAAACAAATCGGTACTAGCCTTGAAAAAAATCGAGACTGTGAGACGCACATAACCACTAAAAAACGAGACTGCAAGACCCGTGAAATTCAACGAAAATTTTGCGAGACCATGGGTTTGTACAGGACCATTCGCCACCCCTAAAATATATTATCAGTACATGTGAATGTAATTTATGCAGCGTGTTATTAGACAAGACTAAGTGTTTCTTTAAAACTTTAGGGTGTAAAGTTTTTGTATGATTGTGTGACTGGACAAAGGATTCAAGGAAGCCATGGATGTATCATGGCAGATGAAATGGTAATAATAATAATTAACATGCACTGAACCTGCAATACCATATGAATACTGCTGACTGGAAGTGCCAGCCACTCTTTGTTGTTAACTATGTTAAATTGCATTTAACAGCATTAAAAATAAAAATGTACTATTTAGTTTTAGTTTTTAAAGGTGTCTTTGTGGTGTTTGAGACCCGAAAAGTCTAAAGATTTGACAATAATGTTACAGTTAGTAGCTGTTTTGAGAAAGGTACAATGTAACCTGTTGTCCTACAGAGGCATAGAAGCGTTCAACACAATAGTAGAACTTTGTACAACATAGTTCACCAATGACTGACATGTTAGGGGTTTTAGCAATGCTATGTCTAAGAAAGTCTTACTCTTTCCTCTACATTACCTGTATTATGTAGGGTTGAGGCATTGCAGTCTCTGAAAGTTCATTAAAATTTGATGATTATATCCCAGGTAACGTTACCTTCAGTTGGGATAATCTTTCTCAGAACAGCTCTGCATGATGCAAATGATTGTGTTGCTGAGCTTTTGAACCTTCAGCCTGGTGACATTTCTTTATGGTCAAATCATGTACATATATTAGTGCTTTCTCAAAATTAATGGCTATCTGTATTTGTTTCAGGGATTAGGGAAAACGTTACAATGTATCACATTGATTTGGACTTTAGTGGTGGGTAAACTTTGCAATCTGATTTACATAGCCTTCTAGCTAGTATAGAATCTGATATTGTATTTAGGTCAGGGCATTACTGCTGAAACTACAAACTACATACAGCTGTAGCTACAAACACTTGCACTTGCTTATGTACATGTAGTTACAATGAAACGGTATTTACAAGTATGTTTACTTAATGATAGATATATTTAAATGTAGAGTAAAGAACATCAAAGACTTAATTATGAAGGTTCAAATTGTACAGGTTTCGGATCATGTGTACTATAGGCATCCGGAGTTGAGTGTCGATCGATACCCTTGATCAGTAGCCTCGATCGACATCTCGATCGACATCCTGATTGATTCTTAGTCGACACTTGATAAACAGTTGGTCCAAAGTCAGCTGAGTGTCGACCGACTCGTAAACATTGATGGAAAATTAGTCAACTCTGACTGTCGACAGAGAATAATAACTGATGTCGATGGAGTGTTGGTAGGGTGTCAACCAAGGTGTCAATCGAGTGTTGATCAAGGGCCAATCAAGGGTATCAATCTAAGGTATCAATTGACAGTCGACCACGGAAGCCTTCAGTACACATGATCCCAGGTTTCAAGTCATAGTTACTATTTTTATCATTGATGTAAAACTTGCAAGTGTTCCTTCATAACCTTCTCATTTAATTTCATTCTACTTTTAATTTCAGAAACAAGGTCCAGATGGTAAGAAAGAGTAATGTTATTCAATACTTTGCATGGCCAATTACATTATAGAAATATGTAATACCCACATGTACAGAGACACATCATAGTTTTGTAGCAAAGGGCTTTGTAAATAAATACAGGCTTAGCATTATTTTGTGTTGTGAAGTATATATGTAATAATTCATATTTGAACTGCGGTTGTAGATGAAAGTGAAGAATGATCATCGCAGTAAATTTTCCAATTTAAACAATTGGAAAGAAGCCTCAAAAAATCAGGGCTTCAACGCTCAGTTGGTAGAGCATCGCACCGGTATTGCAGAGGTCGCGGGTTCGAATCCTGTTGAAGCCCTGATGTTTTCAGACTTCTTCTTTCCAATTGTTTAAATTGGAAAATTTACTGCGATGATCATTCATCACTTTCATCTACAACCACAGTTCAAATATGAATTATTTCATACATGTATATACTTCACATCATTTCACTCCTCACAGGAAGATATGAACTCAATTAATTGACCTTGTTCCCAATGTGTGGCTTCATAGCTCAGTTGGTAGAGTATCGCATCAGTGTTACGGAGGTCACGGGTTCAAATCCCGTTGAAGCCCTGATTTTTTCAGGCTTCTTCTTTCCAATTGTTTAAATTGGAAAATTTACTGCGATGATCTGCCATTCTTCACTTTCATTATTTTGTGTGTTGAGAATTCACAAATGTGTGGAAGGAAAGGATCATGGGTACTAAATGCACCATATTCGTGGTTGAATGCTAGTGTCGATCAATACCCTGGATCAACACTGGATCGACAGCTCAATTGTCACTTGCTCAACACTCGATTGACACTTGATCAACATCTTGGTCAATACTTGGTCAACACTCAATCAACATCTCAGTCAACAGTTGGTCAAGAGTTGGCTAACTTATGTAGACATGCCATCAAGTGTCAATTGATACATTTGTGTCACTCATCAGGTGACCAACTTATGACCAGCTGTCAATCGGATCATGTGTTGATCGGGGGTTAATTGAGATGTCGACTGAGTTGTAAATTGAGATGTCAATCGAGTGTTGATCAAGGGTATCGATGGAGACTCCACTGCGGTCACCTTTAGTTCACATGATCTGAAGGAAATTGTGCTCAAAATTATGTTGAGCTTGGTAGAAATGTGAAACAAATCCTTGTGTTCTAAACTGTTATTTCTAGTATACTGGAACAGAATTTGGGATAAACAGTATGAAAAATATAGTTGTCTTGGATGGTCATTATTATTATGTAAGAGGATTTCATACATTGTACCATTAATTATGTCATTTATGTCTTTATTTTGTCCTTATTCATTGCTTTTTCTCTTTCACTGTAGGCCAACCAATAGCTAACAAGATTATTATTGTTGCTCCATCAAGTCTTGTCAAGGTAAGAAGTATTTAAGAAAAATTGTTTATGAGCAAAGGTTTTATTAAGGGCTGGGGGCCAGGCAAATTGACCAGCTGTGGGGATGATTCTGTCCACCTGGTTTGAACATCTAGAGGAAAGTTTTTCTTATAAATAGGTCCAAAGTTTTGCCTGCCTGTGACAACCAGTTACCTCTAGCGGAAAACATTAATGAAACACCTGTATAACTTTTGAAACAGAAACACTGTAAACTGTTGTGAAAACATGTTTGAATGTGTGTTCTTGGTTTAATTAAATCAAAACTAAAATTATTTTAAAGATCTGCTTTCTGCCCCAATAGCTAAATTTTAGCATTGGCATTAATTCACTTTTCTAAAGCATATGTTCTTTTTTGTAACATCAGAACTGGTACAATGAACTTCATAAATGGCTTGCAGGGAGAATTTCTGCTTTGGCCATTGACTCTGGGACAAAGGATGAAATTGACAAAAAGCTTGGTAATACTTAAAGCTACTTGTTTGTTCATGTACAGTGGTATGTCTAGTCATTGATAATTCCTTTTACATGTAACAATATATTATGAGCCAGAAATTTAAATCTACCACTTGGTCTGTTCAAAACTTTATCTACGTCATCTTCATCAACACTTTGAAAATGCAAAGAAGTGGAGGCCATTTTGTTAACAAATGCACACTGCTAAGTTACTCACTATCTACAACAAAACAGATAGTGAGTAGTGCAGCCAATAAGAGAACGCACTCCTGATATAATGCGTAGCAGATTATTTTATACCTAATATTAAAAATGCTTGTATATGTAACTTTTACCATGTGATTGAAAAGGAAACTGAATTACTAAGTAAACAATTTGATCAAAAAAGTGAACTGTGTACTAGCTAGTTTGCATATCACATTTATTCCATGTATCATTCTGTGTTATTGTTGAACATTGTCAATTTGATCAAATGTCCTGACTGGTTGTCTCTTTTTGAATTGTTTCTTCATCCAGGAATGTTTATGTCGCAGCAAGCAAAACGCACAGCTTATCCAGTGTTGATAATTTCGTATGAGACTTTTAGACTTCATGCCTCTGTGTTACATTCTGGACCAGTGGGATTAGTCATCTGTGATGAGGTAACATTTAAATGAAATTAAAACTATCTTACATTTATAATAATATTTTGATTGTACATAATTTATACAATTGTATAATTTATATTACTTAATATAATTATTATTATTTTATCAGGCTCTGAGTGGCTTAGGGGAATAAGACAAATTATTTAAGAAAGTACATGTACCTCTTTGTGCTTCATTCAACCTCCAATTGACATATTGGATGTTGCATTGTTTCAGTTCTGCCATCTGATTGGTTTTCATTGTTTGGGTGGCCCCGGTTTCAGTAAATGCACTGTAAGCCAATGCATTTCTTCAGTTACAACACTGAAACACCTGTTAACCAATAGCAATGGCTGGAATCCCCCTCACAGTTGAGTTGTGGGCTACAAGTTCAACTGTTAAACTATAAATAGATAATTAAATAAATCTGGGTTTTTGTTTCTCTCTGCAGGGACATAGATTGAAGAATCTGGAAAGCCAGACATACCAGGCTCTGGATAAATTAAAGACAACGCGAAGGGTACTCTTATCAGGTATAGATAATAAGTTCAAGTTATCTGATGATTATTTTATTTCCAAAATAAAATTTCAAAGCTAAGAAAAATTTGAAACAAAATTGCATGTCAAAAGTTCCTCAGTTTTATTGTATAGTGCACATAACTTTTACATTGGCGCCCATACTGGTCATGCAGTACAAATGAACAGCTTACGTAACTCTGGGGAAGGTGAATATAAGAGAAATGATTGACTATATTAATTTTCCTTTTATATGAGATTAGATATCCAATTTACCCAAGATCACGTGTTAATCACATTGAAACAAATAACGTAATGAAAATACATGTAACATAGACAAAAGAAGTGAAAAAAACATATCTGGCATTTAACTCCAAATTTCTAATCAAAGAAAACACTAGGCAGCTACTGTTGCTAGAGTCATTGTTATTGCACTTATATCAATATAGATGACATTTGTATTCAGTGCTCTCTGCAGGCTATGTCCCTCTGTGCACTTGCCTCAATTACACGTACCCAACAATTAGTTAATTTTGCAAGGAATTGTTAGTATGCTTACTAGAGCCCGTAAGAGTAATTATTGTAGAAGCAGTAGTGCTGTTTTATTATAAGTTGCTCTTTTCCAGGTACACCAATTCAAAATGACTTATTAGAATATTTCAGTCTGGTACATTTTGTCAATGGAGGAATTTTAGGTAAGTTTTAAATTAAGAAGTAATCCAGCCATGGTTATTTCACAAAAGTTGGTGGAAAGTCTCGAGAACCACCAAGCATATTGTAAAAACACCACTTACGGCCATGACATCAGCTTACATGTATTTCCTTTCATTCTGCTGAGTTTTGTAACAAGTGCATGATTGTACATGTACTGTAGACTTGTATTTTAGTAGGTTAGTTATGTTCTCAAAACCATTTTGGGCAGAAATTGAGACTTACAGGAATTGGATGTTTGGTGTAAATTACCTGACTCTAAAGGCAACGTGCATGTTACTCAATACATTTCAGGAACAGGCCTGTTAGCACTGAAACTAACAAAATTTGATCTGCTCTACTGAAAATCAACAAGGCAGGCAGGCCAACAGCACTTTTGAAGTTAAATGATGGTGGACAAAATTTAGTAGAACAGCAATCAATCAATCAATCAATCAATCAATCAGTCAGTCAGTCAGTCAGTCAGTCAGTCAAACTTTACTTGAAGAGCGTGACATTTAATAGTTTTAGACTTGCGGCAGTCTAAAAAATAGCTAAGTATTAGAGCAAAACTGAAAAATTAAAGTCACCATCTGTACTTGTAACATGGAATTGCTTTCCCTTAGTGCTAATGGGTCCTAAGTTTTTAGTTTATGCCCAAAATTCATGTACATTTGTATCACCTGAAACTTGAGACTTATTAAATTACTTTTAGGCACGGTATCTGAGTTCAAGAAAAAGTTTGAGAATCCCATTTTAAGAGGGAGAGATGCTGATGCATCAGATGCAGACCACAAGAAAGGAGCAGAAAAATTAGCTGAGGTAGCTGTTACTAACAATGTACCTGCAGGTTCATTAAAACATGTATTCTCCCTGCAGTCTTGAAATGTTGTATGCTGACATTAATTATTTGACATACATTTTCTTACATGCATGTTTTCAAATACTTTTATTTTCAAATAGCTTGCATCCTTGGTAAACAAATGCATCATTAGAAGAACTGGTAAGTTCAGTTACATGTTGATGTAACTCAGCAATCTGATCTGCTCTTTCCTCTTTCTTAATTATTGAATAATGATTACCATTGCAGATTTTTTCCCTTTGAAGTAACATTTCTTCTGTTTTTTTAAATTTTTATTATTATTTGTTTCTTTCAGCTTCAATATTGTCCAAATATTTGCCAGTGAAAGGTTTGTCTGTTTTGAAAGTAGCTATTATTAATAATTATGACATTTCATTATCTATGCAAGTTTAAAATATTGTTACCTCCATTGATGTAAATAATTTTGTTGTTGCCTCACTGCTTACAAAATGTGGTGGTGGCAAAGAAAACTAAGAGGTCATGTGCAGATAAAAAGAACTCAAAACTCATTACTGGCTGAAAAGGTTCTCCCTGGAAATGTGCTAATTCCAAAAGTAACAAGGGTTGTTACTTTCGGAAGTTTACAGATAGGAAGTGCAAGTGTCTAGGTCAAAAATACAACACAAGTACACTAACCTCATAACTCATGGTGGCCTCTTGGTTAGTGTGCTCACCTTCGGATTGAGCGGTCTGAGTTCAAGCGCTGGCTGAGGACATTGTGTTGTGTTCTTGGCCAAGACACTACTTTCACAGTGCCTCTCTCCACTCAGATGTATAGATGGGTAGTGACGAATTTAATGCTGGGGGTAACACTGCGATGGACTAGCATCCCATCCAGTGATGAGGAGAAACACTCCTAGCTGCTTCATGCTACTGAAACTGGAGATAAGCGTTGGCCTGATGGGCCACTTGGCTTGTATACAGTTTTCACCATACACTAAAACCGGTGATTAAATCTAGCATTTAGTGACTTGTCGTGTCTTTTATTCCTCGCACAGTGGAACAGGTTGTATGCTGTCGTATGACCCCTCTCCAGTCAGAACTCTACAAACATCTTATTCAGTCAAAAGTGTTAAGAATGGAACTGATGAAATCTAAGTCTGGATCAGGAATGTCTGCATCTTCACTGGCTTTCATCACGCAACTAAAAAAACTCACTAATCGTAAGTAACACCAGTATAAAAATAATTGTTTCCTAAACTGAGTGTATTAATGAGAACACAAGCTGTGAATGACTGGAGATTTAGCAGCAACTTGGTATAAAGGTTGAATTTACAAAATTATGATTGAAACATGAGTTGTACAGAGACTAAAATTCCTTGTGGTCATCTGCTTCTGCCAAGTCAAGTTCACGACAATAAAATTATATGTATACTAAAATTTATGTTGTCAGGAAGATAAATTGATTGAATGTTATCAATTGAAAAGGATTCAAAAATAAACATGCATTATATTATTTTTGATTTTCAAAGCAAGCAATATGCATAGATTGCTTCCAGCTGAGTGTGTTTATTTTCTTTACCTGTGTTCATTTATTTGGCAAAACAAGACAATCACTCAATCAATCAATCTATCTATCAAAAACTTTATTAATGTTTCAATTGAAAGCAGTTTAGCTAGCTGAGGGGAAACACCCACTGCAGATTTTTCAGATTTTTTTTATAGTTTTGCACCACTTACATATTGTCAACAAAAACAGCTGTAAATATTACTTGATATTAACAACAACAACACAGAAACAAAAATTACAATAAATAGAAAGTAAAATGTGTGCAGTGACCAAAGTAGCTAAGGCCAGGGCTGTCAATAAGGGCCGTAACCCGTAACGCCTGTTACGGCTGAGTATGCTTGATGGACCCTTGATTTTACAGGTGAACTGGCCTGTTGTTGATACAATTCACCCATAAAGTAACAAGTTTGCTACGGGTGTGAAGATCAAGGCTACAGGTGAATTAAAACTCAATGACAGCCATGGCTAAGGCTTTCGGGTTGGTCACTGCCAAGTTAAGTTAACTGGCATAGCCAGTAAGCTTATATAACATGAGAAACACCCTTCTACTAATTTGAGACACTTAATATACTGTAGTTAGAAATCTACTAACTATTAACTAATTAATAACCAAAGATCTTCTAATCAATTTTATTTGGTTTCATTGTACTGTAGATCCTGAATTGATATACGACAAGGCACAGACAGGGGAAGAAGGTTTTGAAGGAGTACTGGATTTGTTTCCACCGAGTTTTAGCCTGAAACACCTGCAACCAGAACTCTCTGGTGAGTTTGAATGATCAACACTTTATGTCAAACTTGTAGTCAGAAGGATTTATTGAGTATAGCAACAATTCATTGTATTTTTGTTACATGTTACAACTGCTTTTATTAACAGCCTCTGTCTATTCTCCTATGAGTCTGCTATCATTATTGCTTGCTTAAAATGCTGTGGAATCAGTTTGGGACTAAATGGAAATATTTTGTCATACTTGCATGTATTTCTCTTGATCAGTTTCATTTAGTTTGTATTAGAAGAAGTAGGTCTGACAAGTCGCAATAAAAATGTTCCTGTGTAAACAGAAAGAAGGATAATTAGTATGGAGATTAGCATGCAAAGATTCCAAAACTTGCTGATTATTAAGTATAAACTAAATAATACTTTGCCACATATACATAAATAAAAAGATGGCGGGATAGTTACGGGGGGAAATTTAATTCCCATTCTAGGACCACTCTCCTTTCATTACAAGTTATAAAGTAGAAACATAAAAATGTACTATATAATTATAAAATGATATGAACTACTCAAAACAAATTAAATCTTGAGACATGTAATTTTCTTAATTTTTGTTTAACTTATTAAAGGCACATGCGTCAAGAAGTTATGTAATCATTAAGCTGATCTTTACTCTTTATACTTCTATTTAGCAGAAGAAGAAAATTTCTGATGACAGAATTATACTGCTTTCATGATAGCAGCTGATGTTATGAATAATATATTTATTGTGTATTTATTTTGATACTAGGGAAAATGCAAGTGTTGGATTACATTTTAGCAATGACAAAATCTACCACAACAGACAAGGTAACAGAGTAAAATCAACCCTATGTGATTAATTATCTAATTTTTCTTTTTGTTTATTGTTTATTGCAGATCTATAATAATGATAATCAATTCTTGGAAAAGATCTTTTCAACTACGTAGTTGTTCTCTTGCAAAGAAATTCTCAAAAGCTTTTTTTGATTAGGGGCACCATGATAATTGTATTGTTACTATTATTATTGTTATTATTATTGTTGTTGTTGTTATAATAATTGTTATTGTTATTGTTATTGTTATTGTTATTGTTATTACTATTAATGAAATTAAAGTCAAGCATGTTGAATGATGCCAGTTTATATTGCTTGATACCAGTTAGGCTTTTCAGTATCTCAGTGGATATTAACTTGCTATTTTAATTTGCTCATAAATTTTACTAAACATGACCAGTATTTCATTCATAAAATTGATACATCAGTCTGAACTTAGTTCATTTTACTTACCACAGGTTGTTCTGGTATCTAATTACACTCAGACTTTGGACTTGTTTGAGAAGCTCTGTAGACTTAGAAGGTGAGTTGTCTTTTCCCAGGAGTATTGCTGACTGCTTAAACAAAAGATTCCCAGCTTTGATTTTTAAGGATTGGTGGATAGTTATTTGTTTACAATAGATGTTTCCAAACATTTTCTTGCATTTTTAATACCGTAATTTCCTCATGTTTCTTCACTAAATAAATATTGACTAACCTTTTTAGTTGTTACACCAGAATACCTACACTGTATATGCATTGCATCATAGTGTCATAAATCTAAAATTCATTTCAGGTATCAGTATGTCCGTCTTGATGGAACCATGTCTATCAAAAAACGGCAAAAGATTGTTGACCGGTTTAATGATCCCCATGTGAGTAGTAAACTTTACAACTAGCTTTTAAATACATATATTAATTAAACTACATGTATTTATAACTGTCATGGACTCTATGCTGTACATATGATTCTGAATATAAGTTTACAGATTATGATTACCCTAAGACCCTTAACATCAGCCACCTTCCTTTAATTCCTTATTCTCCTCAATAGCGAGGATAATAAACTTTACTCTCAGTGAAACTTCCTACAATGGCCAGTTAATCTAAATGCCTTGTGCCATAGTCATCTTTTTAGTTTAAAGTTCTGCTTTTCAGAGATCTACATTTTGGAAATTTTTGTTGTTGTTGTTGTTTGTTGTCAGATCACCATACAATCAATTTATATTACCAACGCTATCACATCTTTCAAAATGGCAGGAAAACAACAAGTCTCAACATTTTATCTCTCCGTAGGGTGGGGACTTTGTTTTCATGCTCAGTAGCAAGGCTGGTGGGTGCGGCTTGAATCTGATTGGTGCAAACAGACTTGTTATGTTTGATCCCGACTGGAATCCTGCTAATGATGACCAGGCAATGGCTCGTGTGTGGAGAGATGGACAGAAGAAAAAGGTAAGTGTAAACTGGATTACATGCGGTGATCAATCCACATCCCACATCCCATCCCACATTACTTTCAGAATAGTTGGTTACATTGAAGATATTCGGCATGGCCTTTAAAATTTTGCGGCGTAATGGCATGCAGTACTCACGTACTGTGAGGGTTCTGTGTCTTGCTAATGACACAACACAGCCTTGGATGATCACTGGGATTGCCCTTTTAACCTCTAAATTTATGACACTCCTGAAAATTTTTGATTTTAAGTTTGGAATTGTTTTGGTTGGTCTGTCAAAAAGCTGAAAACTGCATGCCAGTATTATCTCCAAGTGGATAGAGATGCATTTCTCCCATGCTAACATTTGTAGTTTTAACATAAAAAGGAGATATCAAAAATGATCCAATAAAAACTGATTATGATATGATGCAAAAACGAAACAATGAATGTAACATAACTATTTTAAGGAAATTCATTTTATAGCAGTTGAACCTCCCATAAGCAGATGCCCTCATGACCACAAAGAGTGTCTGCTTAAGGCGGCTCCCTATAGTTTTACGATTGCACGTGCGTATAGGAAGAAAGGTCAAGTAATCTGCGCAGACCCAAAGGAAAACAAAACGATATTTGTGATATCAACATGAGGACAAAAAGCAAAACTGACAGTGAATTTTCTCGAGTTTCCTTTGGTGAATTTTTTAAAACTTGGCTCAGTTGTAATCACATACAATTCGTATAAAATACCCTATTTTTGTTAAAATCTCTCAGAGTTAATCTAATATATTTAGAAGAATGACAAATTACAGAATATTAGAAAAACCGTCTGAACAACCTTGACTTTTTACCAATTCAAAATGTCAGGCAATATCATTTCCATGATGTGGTAAAGTATGAAAAAATTTCACCGAACGGAAGTATACATATCAAGGAGTTTAGGCCAAAAGGAGGAATATATCAGCCTGTCATAGGATGAGATGTTGGCATGATAACGGCCTTAATCCGAAAATTGACAACCAAAAAATAAGCCTTATTTTAACAGTACCTGTACTGGTAAATCTCTACAGGGAAAACTTTTAGAGAAATTAACTAAGTTTCCTTTTCTAACTTGCACTCTATAGGGAAGGTGTTCGTAGATACCCTAGGGAGCCACCTTAAGAGAGGTGTGGCTTGTGGGAGGTTAAAAATGCAGTGTTGGTATGTGTCTGTTTACAGAAGGTGTCTGCAGGCCTATGGAAGGTATCCATTCTAAAGTGGAAGTTTGACTGACTAGCAATGCATGTTCATTACTATAGTTGGACCCGGCTAATTCAAACTTCAGTTGGCTATTTTGAATTCCCTGTTATTTTGAACTAAAAACCATTTCCCTTGTATTTGCCCTGCAGTCATTTACTACTTAGTCTCCTCCGCAGCCGTTATTAGGGTCGTCACGCAACGCTTCTCCCGGGGAGAAGCGTTGCGTGATGACCCTAATAACGGCTGCAGAGGAGACTATTTACTACTTTGACTATTTCAAACTCCCACTATTTTGAACTATTTTTCATTTCCTCTGAGAGGTTGAAATAATGGAATTCAACTGTATTAAAAGTTACTGAAAACTGTTCTTTCCTTCTGTAGGTCTTCATTTACAGGCTGCTGTCGGTAAGTTGAAAATTTCAATGAAACAGTTTTATCTTTAATTCAGAAACTCCCCACGGTATACTGTATAGTCATTTTAGACTCAAGGATACATGATGTCAATTAAGTGTCTGGCCACCAAGCAGACTGGTTAAGTAGGTACTAGGTAAAGTCTGCATGGAAGCCACAGGGCCCATCAGGCCAGTGCTTATCTCCAGTTTCTGTAGCATGAAGTGACTAGGAGTATTTCTCCTCCCCCCTGGATGGGATGCCAGTCCATCGCAGGGTTACCTCCAACATTAAATTTGCTGATACCCATTTACACACCTGGGTGGAGAGAGGCATTGTGAGAGTATAGTGTCTTGCCCAAGAACTTAGCACAATGTCCAGGGCTTGAACACGGGCGGCTCGATCTGGAGACGAATGCGCTAACCATGAGGCCACCGCACCTCCCACAGACTGGTTAAGTACATGTACCACTGTTCAGTTCTATCTTTTCAGACTGGTACTATTGAGGAAAAGATCTTTCAACGTCAAGCCCACAAAAAAGCTCTAAGCAGCTGTGTGGTAGACAAAGAGGAAGATGTAGAAAGGCACTTCTCAGTTGGAGAATTGAAAGACTTGTTCCGTTTGAATGAGGACACTCTTAGTGATACTCATGACAAGTAAGTTGTCTCTTTAGTAGTAGTGTGAATGAACCAAGCATGGTTTGTAAAGAAACTGCTGGGCTGCATTGGATGGTAAGTGAAGTACTCATAGAGGGCTTTTTTCATTCCTAGACTTATGAAGTAATATATCAAACACAAAGGACCATGTTTGACTGCATTTCCAAACATCCAGAAGAGAGTTGAAAATATAATGCCAAGGAGAGTATTTTCGATGAACATTGAGGTGTTTGGAAATGTGGTCAAACACTGTCTTGAGTGTCTGATACATCTACCAAAGCGAAACTAAAAATGAGGAAAAAAGAGAGGAATAAAATGGTAAAAATCATACACATAAACCCAGTAAGTTCTTACATATTTATATACTGTCTCAAAAACCTAAAGCAGAATGGGAATCTTGTCTGAAATGTCATTTTAAGGCCTTTTTTTCTAATGTCTTTTTCCTTTTCTGTACAGATTCAAGTGTCGTCGATGTGTGAACAACATTCAGGTTCACCTTCCCCCTGAAGGTGCAGACTGCACTGCAAATCTGTCACAGTGGAATCACTGTGCAGATCGGAAGGGACTGGAAGACATAATGTTAAAGGGAGCTTGGTCAAGTGGTGTCACATTTGTTTTTCACCAAAAATCACATGACAAACAGTTAGGCCTTTGATAAAATGTAAAAACATGCCTTTATTTACAACATAATATTATGGTTTGTCTCAGAAACAGACAATTTGAGTTTCAAAATTAATTCCTGTACAGGCTGTATACTGTAGGTCTATTGTAACCTATTAACCATGACACACTCATGATATATGACTCAAAGTCATGGTTCTTTAATAGCTGTTATTTTAAAAGGAAATATTTTAATTTTCAACTGTTTAGGAATGTTTTCATGCAGTGCTTGATGCATGAAAACCTCAAGGTGAGAACTCGCTGGTTTCTTACGACAATAGTTTTAATATCCTGATATTTGTCTTAATTATTTTTGTATGTAAACTGAATTATATTTTTGCTGAATTTGCTGAAGATAAATAAATCTCTAGTCTTATAATTTAATCTGTTTAAATGTTCAAATTATAGTAAGACTGTTATACATGATAGATGTACATGTAACATATTAAATAAAATTACCTGTAACTGTGACATTCTATCAATAGTAATTATTGCTGTCTGACGTAGTACCTTAGTTGAGATTGTTAGTTTACTTTTTGTAAAGAGATGACCAATTGAACTGCACTGTGTTTTCAGTATACCCTAATCAAAATTATTGAATGTTCAAAGACTACTACAAGTTTAATTTTCTTTTAACTCTTTTAAGTTTTAAGAAATGGACTTTAAACTTTAAATTTAAAACAAGACATGTTTTGATTGTTCAACAATCATCTTCAGTTGTGAATTTGTTTGCAAGTTTCGTTGAATTAATACAAGCAATGGCGTATAAGTAAAAGGTGATGCAATTCAAAATTTCGAGAAAATTAACGTACAATTTTATGAAGCGCGAGACATGGAATAACACTTGCACGAGCACTACACTTAATACAGGGAACAAAATTGTGAAAAATAGAAATAATTACAATGATAATAACACAAAATGTTATGCACAAAAAATATAAAATAAACCGGTTCTAAATGTATATACATAAAGAGAAATATCAGAACAAGAGAGTTAAGTCAGCATGTTTCAGCTGCTTATTTAAAGTGGGATTCTCCCATTTGATGTGCATTGCTTCCTTCAACATAAGTTGTAGCTTGTTGGGTGCACAATCCACAATGGAAAAGCACCTCTTATTAGCTAAACACTGACATGCCTGGGATTACTTCAAATGCTGATCAATATACGTGTGAATTCCTGTCCCTGCTCAGATGCTCATGAATGCGTGTCAAGAGATGTCAGTTAGTCTTGCCAATGTAACAGGCATTACATCCTGTACACGAAAACTTGTAGTTTTCTTTTCCAGTTTATTATCAGTGCAATGATTCATTTCACGACCAAACATTTTTCGTCAGTGATGTTAAGGTTGGCATCTGAGAACCAGTGATATTCTCCTGTCTCTAGGAATGGTCTCTCCTTTCCAAACAGATTCATCCTCGCTTAATATTTCATGAGTAAACTGATATCTTGCAGCATCCCTGAAGATTTAAAATAATATTGAAAGCTTCTGTTATGATCAAACTGAGTTTCAAATTAAGGGATGGGTTTTCAGTGCATAATAAAAGTTAAACACAGGGTGCACTTGAAAATCTGTTTGTTAAAATAATGTACTACCATATTTACAAGAAAAAGTGATACCAGCTGCCTCAATTAAGCACCACCCTAAACCCTAACCCCTCAAATAAGCACCTCACATAACAGCAACATTCAAAATATTTAGCACCACAGTTCTGAACCACAACATAGTGCTTAATTCAGTTAACTGAAACACTAAAGGTGGAAAGCAGCAATTGAAGAGACTTAAGGGTTCCATCACAGCTGCTTAATACTACATGTACTAATCAATTGGCTTCCTACCCAAAGCCTTTTAAATGAAAAGCTTAGTTTCCCATAAACTGAAACTTGTCTTAAGTTCTCAGGAACGGTTTGATTTGAAACACATGCATTCTCCTAAACCAATGAAGCAAACATTCCAAGGTTGTAAACATACTTTATGATATATAGTGATCTTGGTCTGAGTAGGGCATCAACTTTGACATCGCCAAGCTTCTCATGTTGAAATCGCATGACTGAAGGCGACAGCAGACTGAGGCCAGATATAACAGCTCCACAGAACTAGATGTGAGAAGAAAATACACATTTTGCACATCTGTGCTGCTATCATGCACCCAAAAGGCAATTTTCGCTTGCATTTTGTAGAGAGGAATGCCAGAATCACTTGACTAATTGACTAAAGAAACAGACTGAAGTAAACAGAAAGCTATTGCCAGACTGTAGCAAGTACTGTATACGTGTCTGAGAAGTGGCGAGAAAGTCCCTCCTAAAATTTGAAGTTTCTTCTCATTGCTGGTATTAATTTCTGAATAACTCAGTAAAATGTAATGCAATTTACCTGATTTGCAACACACTTGTAACGAATGTGTCACTTTCAGAGTGACTCTCACTTCAACGTAATCTTAAAAATGTTGGGTTTTGCCTCAATCTGAGTTTTGATTTGTGTTCAAGTACTGAATGACTCAGACTGGTGTTAAATTACTGAATACACTTACCTTAATGCTATCAATGTGTGGCTTAATGTATCTAAAATACAAGACAAATAGATCCTTATATCAGAGATAGATCAATGAAACCAGAATCACCTGGATGGTTATTACAGTATGTCCATGTACATCTACTGTACCCATAACATTAATTGTACTGATTTCAGCAATAAACATTGGGCAGCCTCAGTGCATTAATTGGTTCATGGTTCTGGTATGAAGCTTTGTTGATGTACTAACAAAAATACATTTACTGTTAAAGATGTTGTAACCAAAAAGAGCACCAGCAGTGCCTGTGGTCAGGGTAGTTGGTCATATAAAGGTGCACGTGCTTGCTAGTTGCTAATTAAAAGCTTGCTTGTCTTCAGTCAGTTGTGGCCGAAAGTGCAAAGATCTGGACAAAAGCAAATACCAGAACCAGAAAATCCTGGTTCAGTTTGATTGTGTTCATGCAATTTCAATAACGGTAAATTCTGAACAATCCTAATAATTAATTTTATTATAGTGGAATCGTGACCTTTTGAACCTTAAAGGGAAACGTTAATTGGTTTGACATATTGGGTAGTTTGAGAAATCTGGGGGGGGGGGGGGGAATTAGCATTGAAATGAGTGAAGTGAAAGTAGTTTTGGTTTGAAGAATCAGGAGTTTTGAAAACTCAAGTAGTGGAAACATTGGGATGCAGGGAAAGGCATCAGTAAGCCTGAATCAATGTCTGCCAAGTAACTTTGTGTCATTCTCATCTACCACACAAAAGCCACAGCTCTAACCCTTAATCAATACCAACCAGGCCTAATATATTGTAGATACCGTCATGTAAATTCTCACAATGGTTAATAATGTGCTAATGTTAAGAGAAATTGGATACTCATTACTTATTCACGTATGAGTATTCAAGTTTATACATGCACTGTACAAACCCAGTTTTAGCCAGGTCCAACACATGAACATGGGGTAACAGTTCCAAGTCTGAGTTAAATGCTGCATCGCGAATTCTCTGGAATATTGACAAACACTCTTGACTCCATCTTGATTTTTCTGTTTCCCTGTAACCATGGATTGCCTACAATAATAATTAAAGATAATTTAGTTCAAAGGTTATAATAATTATGTTTTGTATGTGCAGTCAGCATTGCATTTTACATAAATTATTCAACAGGCATGAAAAAGTAAACACCAAATCATGAGATATATACTAGTTATGCAATGCTTTTGAGTGATTTACCATGGAATATCACACAAGTCATTTGTATTTTCTCCTTATGCACATTAGTATACCAAGAAAATACAAGTGACAAGTGGGATATTCCATTGCATTCCAAGAGAGAGCATTGCATGACTATTTTATACCACGTCATAGAAAATACAGTGGCCAACACCATGCGACACCTGCGCGGCGCATGATGGGAAGGTTGGATGCATACCGTCAAAATAATATACAATATAATATAATGGATTTCCAGTATTCTGATTGGCTGTATTGTATATGGAATAATAATTTTTTATTCTTATTATTACCCCTATCCCTGAGGAAACCTCAGTTTACTGATTTTGGGATGAGGATCGAGTGGGGGGGGGGGGTGCTCAAGCAAGGAACACTGCAGTGGGGAAGGGAGGGAGGGGATACAACTTAGGGGAAATGCAACTTTACAGCTAAGACACTCACATCGTCCCAGTGATCATACTGATACTTTTGTCTTTTCAAGTATGGTTCTACCTCCTTCAAGAGCAACGATTCCTCTTCTTCGGAGATAAAGTTTTCCCGAACTTCTAAGTTCCCATCCACCAAATCTTGCACGTTTTCCAGCTCTTCTATACTACAGCCGTCTGTTATAAAAGAGATCCTGCTCTCCTCTTCTCTCAGGTTATTAGCTCTACTTGATAGATACCTGGTAAAATACCTGATAGATTTTGCGTTTATGGAGGAAAATCGTGACGAAAACAGAGATTTACACAAGTTTCTTACTATCGCTCTGTCCGCCATGTTGGATTTTTTATTTTCCGCTGTTCTTGAAGACCAAGGCTCATGCAAATTGGTCACATGATTATTGTCTCTATATAAGGTAGCAATTTCGCGGGAACGAAGACGGCGGGAAGATTTGAAGATGGAGGCTGCAGCTGTTGCAGAAAGGTACGTTTGATCGTACATTTTACAACTGAATCCACTGTTACTTGCAAAACATTTATATTAGCACAGTTTCGTCGATTACTAGCTCATCAACAGTATAATTTTCAAACCTTCAGGTTGAAATCGAAAGCGCGGCGAAATGTACACGTTTGTTCAATACTGACAAATGTAGATAACCGATCGCGGCTCCGATCGATGTTTCTGTGTTTTCGGTGATTGTTTCTTCGGCTGCTTTTTTAACCTGTGGTTAACTTATCGATAACTCGGTTTCTGACAGAGAGACTTTGAAATTTTCCATTTCTTCCTCCTGAGCCCATGAAGACTAACGTTCAGATGTCTTCCATTATCAATGGTTTATCAAACTTGGTTATCAGGTAACTTTTGTCGTTAAGTTAAATTAATCACATCTTGATCTCTCTACTTTCAGGAGGGCTAACGGATTCTGCAGGTAATTTTCATTCGCTTTTAGATCATAACTAAACGTTTAGCCATACATCTATTTTCATCGAAGTGATCTAGATTATGTGTACATAGCACTCGCAAGGGACACAAGAATTCTGAAGAATTTCAAGATATCTTCATGAAGTTAATTTTATGTAATTTGAACCATGCAATCATAAGGCTTCCTTTGAAATATTCCTGAAAGATCGGTCTTCAAAAACACTAGGAGGAAACATCATTATCTTTTCCGATTTCATATCTTGAAACTGTGGAAACGTTAATTGGTAGAATGATTGGTTTACTCGCCGTAATGGCTGTTGCACTGATTGGCCAACTGACTTATGGGCAGTTGGATGGAATTACTCTTTTATTGATATGTAACAGATATACGAATAAAAAAAGAGATGATTCTTAAGTCAACTGAATGAAAGACTGATCTAATATCAATTGAGTAAATAACTGTCATGAATTATTTGTCAAATAGACATTAATTGATTGAGTGAACATTCAAATTGACTTACTGATTGATTGATTGACTGATTGATTGATTGACTGATTGACTGACCAATTGAATGAGTGACTGACTGATTGTTTGATTGATTGATTGATTAATTGATTGATCAATCGATTGATTGATTGATTGGCTTTCTTACTGATTAATGTCTTCTAATTAATGTATTAGACTTCATCATGATTCGATTATAAATACTGGGTTTTCTGCAAATAAAAGTAAAATTCTACAAATTTTGCTTCTTAATTCTGAACACTGCAATCAATTTTTTTTGTAAGAAAAGTAGTACTAACTCTATTTGTGCTTGTCATCAGATACTATATACGAGGAGAATGCCGCGAGGGTAACAACTGCAGGTTTTCACATGATAGCAGAGATGTTCCAGTAAGTATTTTAACCTTAATTAATTCTGAACACAATAAATGTGAGATAATGAGTCCCAGAGATTTGCTTTACTCTCCCTAGATATGCAGTGTTGATCCATCCCAGGTTACCATGGTACCTCCAGCATGTTTTATCAGGTCACCAAATAATTAAACAAGACCTATTCAAATACCTTGGTCTGTTGGTCAAGAGAAAATGCTGAAACAACAGTTTAACCTAACAATGGGAGAGGGAGGGAGGGAAGCAAGGTATTTTAGTGACAAGGGTGTGTGGAGACCTTTTTGCATTTGAAATTTGTGATCTCAGCACTTTATGAGGTAAGTTGTTTTTTCTCCGGAAAAAAGATTTTGGTAAAGTCATATAGGTTTCATTCTGGGCAGCTGGACATTTTGGGTCTGCTGTTAGGCAATAAGGACTTTCTTGGGGTCTAGCAATTAGATGGCATTCGCACATCCTATCATTAAGATACCACAGTACCTTCCCAGGAGTAAAACATAGCCCAGCCTTTAGATCATCGCACTTCATTTTAGGTTTAAGAATCATGCAAGTCTACAAATTACAACTAATTATTTCCGAAGGTTTGTCACTATTACCAAGAAGGACGTTGTTTGTTTGGAAAAGATTGTTGGTACAATCACCCTGATGAGCAAATGTTCATGTAAGTTGTAATAACGTGTGACCTAGTAACATAGGCCCGCAAGGCATACAAAGAGCTGCAGGACAGATTGCATCATGTTTTTTTGCCTGTGTTTAGAAGCAACCAATGTCTTGACAAAACTTAAACTTTCAGTTTAAACTTTCAGGTGTGATTAATACGTATTTTATAGGCATCTGTCTCTTAGTTTTGTGTTTGTTCTTTAACTTCATTGACAATTATCCTCACACGTATACAATGGGACATTTATTCTGTGGACACATCAAGTGGCCGGATAAGTCCCTTGTTAGTAACCTTTCCACAGCTCTAGGGACTTGTTGTACAGCAGTATCTGTGACCAAGTAATCTCAAGTGTAATACTTTAAGAATATTTGCATTGGAAAACTGTTCCCCCACCACCTTCCACTTTTCCCTAGTTGATCCAAAACACGTATTTCCAGCCTTGTTCCACGAAATATATTGATGAGTTCTTTGTTGTTCATTTTTTTCAAAGGCCAATTGTACACCCAGCTATAGCTGTTTTTGGTAAGTATTGTTCACCAGAAACTTTGTGCAATAACTGACTGCCATACGAAAGTTTACCTAGAGACAATTTTTTTCTGTGTGGTGTTTTCCTTGGTCTTGACAAGAATTCATTTCGGTGACTTCATTGCATTGACTCCCGGGGGGGCTGGGCTATTCCCAGAAAAACTGGTTGGGAGTGTGCGGCCCACTTCCCAAAATGCTTACCCTATTTATGACCAAAAATTGCGATTTATGAACCGACCAAACATTCGATACCCTATTTATGACCATTGTGGTTGGGCACAGCTGCCCTAAACATAATTTATGAAGGGCATTTGTTTATGGTCTTATTGATAATGATGAAAAAGTAGCTTCTTCTAAGATACATACTTAATTAAAAACTAGAATGCAAAAACCATACCCTGTTTATGACCAAAACGGCTGAAAAACCATACCCTTTGGGGCCACACATACCTATATAACTTATATAAGGGAGTACCCACCGGGCATTGACTGCACACGTCATAACTAGTAACTCTGACTGAAAAGCCGTGTTAAAGGGAGTTCCAATAAAGTATGTAGGTATGTATGTAAACTCGTGAGGCCTTCTGAGGAACTGGGCAAGTAAACCAGTCTAGCTTGAAGTGAAAGCGTGAAGCTGGTGCCAAGTGCGACAAATGCATCAAATCTCTATTGGTTTTGTTGTTGTTATTTATCTCTCGGAACCTCTGTACGCATAGAAAAAACTCCCGAAAAAAAAAAAGACAGTAATGTTTGCGATAGGCACTTCAATAGGCCACGTTCGATAAATATTTTACCATGGCTCCGCGGCTTTCAGGACAAACTTCTATATTTGGTGGTGCCTCCTTTTGGAATTGAGGCACAAAAGAAACCTTAAAAAATATGCAATATTGTCTTGAAAGTCTCCGAGCCATGTTAGAATATTTAGCAAACGTGGCCTTAGTAACCATCACTTTGGGCGACAATAGACATTTATAGAGAGAGTTGGCACATTGATTCTATAGGCGACTTTGCCCGACTTCAAAAAACGTTGCGTGGTTTAACAACGCTTAAAAGCGTTTTTCTTTTTTCGTGAGATATTGGTGGTGCTGGTCCAGGAGGCAATCTGAACCTATTGTTAGCAGCTGCTGTGGCTGGCGCTCAAACGGATGATGACAACAGCAGTAGTGAGGAGGAGGTGCGAGATCCACTCACCCTGGACAATGCTATGGAATTGTGGACTAAGCACAAGAAACGAAATGGTTAGGCGTTGTAAAAGTCTGTGTTAAGGCCTGGTTTTTCAAAGGTTGGGTAACGCAAGCGCTGTCCGTATCGTTAATCACTGTCCACTGGGATAGTTTTAACAAATCAAACTATGCTATCCATTGGACAGAGATTGATATGGGCGCCGTTTTGAATGAACGAACGAACGAGAGAGTGAACGAAAGAACGAGCGAACGAGCGAACGAATGAACGAGCGAGCGCCCTGGAGCGAGAGTGCGAGTGAACGAACCGACGAACGAACGAACAAACGAACCGCCGAACGAACTTTACTAAAGCTTATTAAGGTGTCTAAAAGTATTTAACAGAGGGAGAACCCTCTGCTAATGGGGGTTTTTAAGAGTGGGTAACCGTCTATTCGCCAGGTAGATCGCAATCTCGTGAATGAAAGTGCATTTCTTACTGAGTTCCCGTTAACACTAATTTACTTTGAATGTTCCCCTGCTATCCACTGTACTTCATACGTCAATAGCGATGGCAGGGAGAGGGGGTTGGGGGAGTGTTAGAGGGATGCGAGCACAATGTTGCGGAGAGCGCCGCGCTTTCGAAATTTTTCTTTTCTACCCTTGCAAGCAGACAAAACGATATGACATAGCTTCAGTTGGAAAAGTCTCGACTTTTGGATGCACGTTCAAAATTCTCCACCCTTTTCATCGCTGAGTGAGGACGATAGGCGAAAACGCATTGAAAAGGAATTTTAACTAAAACGCGTTGATGGAGCCTGAATTTCATTATGTTTTATTGCAGAGAGTAAGTTATCAAATGAAGAGCAAACAGAAGCAGGTGATGATGAGTCAAGCGAGGATTCAGACACTTCCGACTGTTTAGAGAAACATGTCCATGAGTTCTTTTACGAGCTCAGAAACTACGATATGACGACATGGGACATGGAGACCGTGTACAAGCTAATATCAAACCTCGCTGAACTTTCCATTAAAGAATTTGACGAGTTCAACATTGCTCTGAGTTTAATCTTAGGAGAGACGATCCGTCACTGGCGTCCGGCAGCCAGCGACGTCGCGGAGTTGTTTTTGAGGATCTCCGAGAAAGATGATGCAAATCTGGCTAGCATGATTCTTACCCTTTGCAACGCGCCCATCAGAGTTAAATTCCTAGAGAGTCATGTGGCTTGCATTCTAGCCGCAGCGCAGAGAAAGTTCCCCAAGGAGTGGACCCCTCAGGCGATAGGGAAGCTGCTACAGGATGTCGAAGATAACGGTTTTAACATCGATGCTACCGAGGTTTTTCACCGTATGGGGAAGGAACTCGAAGACCCCGAGGTGCTCGGACAGCTTGTTCGTGAATATCTCTTGGCGACCGGAGAGAAAGATTCTTTCAATTGCAGATGCAAAACTGCGGAGTGTCAATGCCCGGTTTCTGTTGACGAAGGAGTTGCGTTTATTGTGTTTGCTGGTCTGGAGAGGAAGATGAACTGGGATGAAGAAAGCAAGCTGAAGTTTTTCAGAAGCGCTACAGAGACATTGTGGACGCCTGACGTTTTAACCGAGTTAGGTAATCTTCTAAATGAATGTGTTCAACTGTATAGCTATTTTCAATTGAAAGTCGAAAGCATCAACGTGTGTACTTAAGTTCTTTGTTTGCTTAGCTCTCTAATTGGGTAAAAAAGGCGTGCTTTACGCTACTAACCAATCAGAGCATAGAAGCTGTTTACTCAACCATTCAGACGCAAAAGCCAAACCAAACGTGGCAGCTGCCTCGCCTTTTCCCGCGCTTTTGGCGTCAGTTTTGTGTTTTACCGCGCTTGGCACTGGCTACATGTCCACTGGCGCAAGCTAGGAGCTTCTTCCTTTCTTTTTCCCGCGCTTACAATTGCTTCGAGTTTGTGATTGGTTCCTCGCATTATTTGTGTTTTATTTATTTAGCTAGAGGTAAAAAGCGGTTTTTTCAGACAGTGATCTTAGAAAATCGCTGAATAGAGATGCTGTGACAACCTCATAGTGATAGAGTGTGACTTCGTCGATGTTATCGTCATTAGATTTTGCAAGTATTTAAAGTTCAGTTCATTATTATTCCCAAACGCCAAGAAATCAACAGAGAGAAGAAAACTAGACCGCCGGCATTTTATGAATTTTACATTTCCAGTTTCTAACGTTCCGTTCCTTTTATTCACCTTTCTTCAGGTGAGCTTTTCAGCATCAAGGACCCCGTTAAAGTCTGCCATCCTAGAGTGGACAAACGCCTCAACTGGAACGCTAAAGAATTCGTCAGCGCCGAGGAACATACCACTGTAGGAAAACCCCTAAAGAAACCAACCACCCAGCGAAAATTTCAGTGCAGGGGGGCAAGATGCTCAAACCAGCCTAAACGAGGCTGTGACTTTGACATGTGTGGACGATGTTGTAAGAAGGTTGCAGAGCCGTGCTCTGTCCACGAGGATGCGTTCAGCGTGTTTGAACCTCCTGTGTTTGAGCGAAATTACAGTTTTTTCAAGATCGAACCCAAAGCCTTTTTCAGGTTTGCAGAAAATTTTTTTACCTATATAGTGTATCGGCCATTGGGTTGAGGTTCCATCGAGATTGGGAAGAAGTGAGCTGATTCTTGCATAACCAGTGTGACTGGCGGTTTTTATTTGTCACAATCTAAGGAATCTAAGGGCCACTTTCTAGAAACTGTTTTTGATAGTCAGATGCAACTCTTTAGCTGTTCACCCAGAGAATACCCGTACACCAACTCCCTTTTACCTCCAAGTGTAATTATTGATGTATTTGTCACTTGCTTTTAAGTCATTTTGCTGATGTACAAAATTACTTTCACATTAAAAGAATCCTGAAAATTATAGTTTACTAAGATAGAAGCATTTCTGGTCATTCTTTCAAACTAAATTCTTTTTGTTTCACTATTTGTAGTTCCAGAGATAATCTGGACAACATTGGCAGTATCCTTACACCGTTTCGAAGCGTAACGTTCGGTTCTGATTTCTCTGTTCACGACGACGACGTCATCAAAGCCGTGGACCTCTGCGAGGACAGTTTAGTGGTTCTTGAACTCGGTTCCTCAAACACGGGGGCTGGCGTGTGGCTCACAGACACGGCCGTGCACCACATTGCCAGCAACTGTCCTAATCTGCTGAAGCTTCGCTTGGAATCCGTCACGGGAGTCACCGATGTCGCGGTCATTGACGTCATGTTCAAGTGCCCGTTGTTGGAAGAGCTCGAAGTCAGCGGTCACGATCGCAGCTCGGGTTCCCTTACAGACGAGTGTATCAAGCGCTTGTTTGACCTAAGTGTGCTACCGGGCCTGAAGGGCTTGATCATTACAGATCAACTGCGCGTGCGCCATGATGTGGTGTACCGACTGCGCAGGCGTCGGCCCAAATTGAAGATCATTGCGGGGGAGACTGATAGCGACAGTGTAGCGCACTCCATGGTGTTAGGAATGATGGGTCTGTCTTATGGAGACGGGCTTTACTAGAAGCTTACAGAAATCTTGCTACCCTCAGAATGAAGCACCGCTCACGAGGAAACGATAATAAGGAATTTATCAAAGGCAGGGGATTCGCGAGCCCGTAGAGTGGAATTCAGAAGTGTATGCCGGAGTCTTTAAACTATTTTTTGTCGTTCACAAAGCCCTTATATAATTCGGAAGCAAATTAAAGCTATGTTCACAACGCCGCTACCTGTTGCAGCTCTATTAGAAGCTTAAAAGTTTAGCTTTCGTTGTGCGATTTCATGCTTAGAAGTTAATTTAGGTATGCGTGAATAGCCTAGGAGTATATGAATGTTAAATGCACGTTTAATTCTTGTTTTTCGTTTATTACTATGCTTGATCCTCGAGAATAAGAGTTTATCTTTATTTGTTGGTTCATATTATAATATTAGATTGATATTCTAAGATCTACTTGGAAAGGTATAATTTGTTTGAATACCGATTTCTTCAAATTAGTGTTAATACATAATTATATATTAATATCATACATTAGTTATTTATTAGTAAGAGTGATATTCATAATATATTTGTAATAATTTGTTAATAACTCATTCAAATTATTAAGAGTGTCTATATGCGTTTATGGGGGATCAGTTCAGGGTTGGGGATCATTACGGGGGCTGTACAGATCATAGTTTATATTATAATAGTAGCATTTCTATGTAGGAATGATATATTATTGTAAGAGCGCCTACAAGCATTGAATCACTGAGCAGTGGTCGCACATTACCTAGGTTTGCTCACCACTTCATGTAACGCGCACTGGACATCCACACGGTCCATCGTAATATCGTAATATCGTAATAATCGTAATATCCGTGCTATCAAATATAGCAAAGATGAATTTAGTTGAATTCAAATTAAATTTTTCTACACCTGGTAACGCTTCAATTGAACGAAACTAGATTTTGCTTACTCGTTACATTACAGGAAGGAAAGTGTAGTATAGACACCAAAATTATTCGGAGTCATTTGTCATGGCCAGTTCCTTGGGAAAAAATCTGTCTTGTTTACAAGCAAAGTCAGTTGGCATCTTTCCTTCTAAGAGAACTCAGTCATAGAAACTCGTTTAAAACGTGACAGAACACCTAGCAACTAATGCTTGTATAGAAGGTGGTGAAAAACAAAGGCGTTTTAACAAACTATCATTTAATAGTGATAAACTTGTAATTGCACCGGAAGAGAAGGGATTCTTTTTGGACCACTTTTGCAAAGCGTGATAGAATAATTTGCATCTTCCAACAAATAAATGCTGACTAAAAAATATGCGCCTGTTAAGTGAAATGTTTTGCAGGACAAATAGCTGCAGATTAAGACAAATTCCAAATCAAAGATGCTTATATATACGTAGGTGTTGTGCATGTCAAATACCAGTAACGAACACTAACGGGGAATGTCAACGGGCTGTTTCTCGCGGGGGGCGGAGATAATGCGCGGAAAACTAGGGCAAACTTCGACTGGAGACTGCGAAAAGCTGTTTTCCGACACAGTCTACCAGCGCAGCTTATTCAATTACCTTTACTGAAAACGTTCTCCGCATTTCGTGTGTGCAATTTTCCAAGTTCAAGTAGGCGCCACGGATGAGGACGGAAACAGAGTGTCCCCCTCTCTCCCCTTCCTACCCGACGCACTCGCCTCACATTCAAAGAACGAGTTTAAGGACGGTGCCTACTTTTGTTAGTGCGCACACCTTCTGCGCATCACGCAAGCCATGGTTTAAGCGTCACGCGCGCGCTAGGGTTAACATTGACGCAATCAACTACGCTATCACGTACACGACTAAAATGAAAGCAAAATTTTCCCACTGTGACCAAATCAAGTTTAATGAGCCTGTACGTAAGCCAGGAACACCAGAATAGCAGCATATCGCTAACCACTAACTGTTAACGTCTTCCAGCTGAAAACCTACCTGTTATCTGTTGAAAATTATACTGAAATCCAACTGTAAATATGTACCTGCAGATGGCGTAGTGCGCGCGTAAAACAAGTGCGAGATACGCAAATGTCTTCCTTACTGGGGAGGTGACAGAAAAAAATGTAACGGGCACCGTAAAAGTTTTCAAAAAAGGTCAATAACTTTAAAAAACGCGTGGTTACCCCTACATTTTATGTTATGAAATGGAAGTGGCAAGCCTATTCAACATGTGATTAGTTTCTGGTTGTGAGCAAAAGGTATTTAGGCTGTATTTTAGCTGAACCAGAGGAAGGCTGTCAGAGACGCTAAAAGCGCTGTTGCAACGATTTTGTTATTACAAACATACCAAAAATGTTTTTTATGTTACCATTTGCCAGGTAGTTTAAAGATCTTTTTAAATGTGTTTGCTTTTCTGAATGTAAAGGCGAATTCTAAGGAAATTTGTAAAGAAATATCCTTTCGTTCTTTTTTCAGAAAAATGCTGATGTCAGCATTTTTGTTGAGATTAAAGGCTAATTATCTCGAAAAAATGCGCGGCTACCCCAATTTTTCTTTGTGGATTCCAATAGCCCTTGCAAAGATCTACTTTTTCTGCGTGGTCTTAACCTGGTGCAAAAACCTTTGTATTTAGTAGGCACCGTCCTTAAGTCCCTCTTACATCCTTGTTCAAATGCGTTGCTGTTAATGTTAAGATTAGGAGCCAGGCCTCCGAGTAAGATAGAAGCAACAATAGGCCAATAACAACAACGATTTTTAAGTTTGGAGACGTTACGACTAAGTACAAACGGCAAAATCAAAATGTCAAATCAACTTTTGTACGTTTTGTCGAGGGAACGTTTGTTAAAATTTAAAAAAATATAAAAATTCTCCTTTGGCGGTAACAAATGTAACGTAAAAAAAATTACTGCGGTAGTTTTCTTTCCTTTTCCAACAGGAATTTTGGGGGCCAAAAGTAGAAGGAAAGTCAAATGGTTATAACACAATTAATGAGAAGTTTAAAGTTAAAAGTGGGAAGGCTTGGGATACTGAAATTGAAATAATCCTATTCATAATTTCAGTGGCTGTTTAAGAAATAATTTATTTATTTACTCATTGTTAAGCTGAATTCAAATAAACATGCTAAAATCTTTCAGTTAAATGTTAATTAAAAATAGGTGCCATTTTAATTACACAAGATGGCCTATTTGACAAGAATTTGAAGACATTGAGTGCATTACATAGTGAAGGCTCAATGAAAATTTTCGATAATAAATGAGTCAGAAAACGATTTGTGAATTTATGGTACAAATACGGTTCAAGAATTCTAAAGATATTTTGAAAGTCGGCGAAAAGATTACAAAACGTACTTGCAAACAATAAAGCGAGGTCATGTTCATTTCACGACGTTTAACATTGAATAGGTTTACCAATAAAATTGAAGCATCACAATGAAGTCTTAACTATTTCACCGGTTACAAGATAACAGAACTCTCAAAATCCAATGATTCAGTCGTTGAAAATAGAGTTTTCAAACTGAGAGGTTAGTTTGAGGTTATTCTTGATAGATGCCATAAACAACTGCAACCGCGAACAGTTCAGAACTTTTAAAAACGGCATCAACCCACGTATCATGTTTTTCATCCCACAGAAAGCGACTGGCAACTCGAACGTCTTGTCCTTTTATCTGGCCAATAGTCACACTGCTGATGATCTTGAAACGCCCAAATCCCAACAGCTTGACTCTCTCGCAGATAGTATGCGAGAGCGATTTGCTCAAAGCTCGGCATTTCACAGCATCGTACTTCTCCTCCTTCAGGGACGACGATAGCGTTTCTTCCATGATTTCTTTGACTTCGGCGATGTGAAATCGCTTGTCTGGCTCCATTTTGTACGTGTTTTCGTAGCGAACTTTCTGGTGGGCTGCACGTATTTGGCTCGGTATAATGCTAGGAATAGAAACTAAGCTGGAACCGCGGTCCCGCTGCACTGGAAATCCAACCTCAAACAGACTTGAACGACGTTGTCTTGCCGCCGAGGCCGCAGGCTTCGTAGCAATGTTTTCCGTTCCAATGGAGGAATCTTTTCTTTCAGTCATTGTGGCAAAAAGTCTTGCAAAGAAAGTTCAGGAACAAAAGTCGACAACTCTTCAACGGAGCTATTGTGGAAAAGATTACTTGAAGATTTCTTGTCAATTTCGCGGGCGATTGCTGATGAGATCAGTCACGTGTCATGAAAATTGACGTCATTAGTTCGGTAATTCCCATGATACCCTGGGGAGATCAGACGAAAAGTATTAGGATGTTGATTAATCATTGAACAGATTGAAGGATAGAAAAGTGTTACTGAAAAAACCACTGCAAACGAATCAGGGCAGCGGATGTAGACTGCGAGCAGTCTTTCTTTCGCTCGAAATTCCGTTGGGAAGAACGCAAAGAAGGACGCAACACAAGTGCGCGGTCGTGAGCGTACGAGCGTGACATGCGAAGCCCCATGTCACGCTTGCAGTCACAAAAAAGAAGGAAGCGATAGCCTTTTGAAGCTATTTTATCAACCATATTTTGTGTAAATGTGTTACTTTACGAAATTGTGGTGAGTCTACTTTATTTATCTTGTTTGTACTCTAACTGGGGAAAGCTTTAATTTAACCTCAACCACTTCTCTAAAACGTCCCCTTACTATTAGCCTTCAACCTCCAACCTCTCTGGGTTTAGCCTGCAGAAGAAGCAGTTGCAAAGCTTTATTTTTGAATCACGCGAGGCGAGAGCGAGCGCGAATGAGACACGCCCCATGAACAGAGAAAATCAGTCCACTAATTACTTACGCCGTGATCATACTGTTCAGCATTTCAATTTACACCCCTCTTGAGACTCCAAAAATTTAGTCTTCGCCAAGAATCTCGCAAAACACCCGTTAGCTGTTGACCTTCTCTCGGAATCCAGACAAAGCCTTGACGAGTAGCGTTTATTCAGACAAGGACCAATTTAACCTTTAACCGCTCGACGTTCTCGTTCCAAGACGATGTCATCACGCCAACAAAAAGTAAACAAACAGCTTTTCGTGTCCTCGTTCGAAGAGCTTTATTCACTGAGGTTGAGGAGAATAACACACCCGTTTTCTATTCAATTACTCTCCGCCGGATACAAAACTGATTTTGCAAGGCACACGCGCGAATTTCTCACCAAAGCACGCGAATCGTGCGCAGCACGGCAGGCTTCGTGAGACGTTAAAAAGACACGAATCCACTGAGCAAACACTATAAGCTGATTCAGCCTCTCATAATTTGATACTTCAGCTGATATTGACCACACACAAGACTTCTAATGTTTTTTTAAACTGCGTCTCTAGGCGAAAACATTTCGAACGTAGACGGGTATTTGGGCGTGGTGATACTGCTGCGAATGGACTTAGCAGATTTGCCGTGAAATCTTGCAAAGTATCTTAAGTATTTACGTTGTAACTACAGGATTAAGGCACGGTTTTGACATCAAACACTTAACATGGCGACAACTTTGCTGTAAATAGAATCCGAATAAGAATAATTCCCCGGTAAATTGTTTTGAATCAACAGAGTTTCTGCCAATAAATATATACATGTTTGTCTAGGTAGCTATGGGAAAAAAAACTCAGGGTGCTTTGTATCTGGTTTGTATGAACCATGCTCAAACCCAAACGCGCTGCGGCAAATATCGCCCTCACGTCGTCACATAATGAAAGGTCGGCCGGATTTTCCTTCCATGTATTCAAAGCGATATAATTAATTAAAATAGCAACAACATGAGACTTTGGTGGCTAACATAATTGTTGTTCATCGCGAGTCGCTGTAGAGCCAACCTTGTACGATTCGTGATTTAATGAATTACCATAGAATATTTGCCCGTTAACTAGGTATATAGATTTTGTACCGTACATATGGGCCAGACATGAAAACCACGTCAGTTGTAGAAGAGGAAATGCTCAGATAATTTGCTCTTAGATCGTTGCAGTTTACCTGATCAAGGCACTAAAGAATGGAGCGTACCTGGATGAAATAAAGTGTTTTCGAAAACTTGAAGGACCCTGAAAGATCTTATACTGCTTACCTGATGAACAAAGGGTCAAATGATTAATACCTTGAACGATTCTCTCTCCGCTATTGAACAAACTGTTAACACTTAATTGCAGCAATGAGCGGGAAGCGTGTTGTTTTTCGCCGTAATTGCTCCCCGTTTCGACCGTTTCCTAGCGAACCCTATTTTTTTGCTTGCTCTCTGACCTCAGTCGTCAAGTTATCGAATCTGATCTGCGTTGAGCGAATGCCAAGGAACGGAAGTTAAAAACAACAAGGTATTTAGTCACGTAATTGTGCATAGCCTGAATTCTTTCTCGCCCTGGCGGCTGGGGGATTTTGACTATAGCTGGTTTTCTAGCATTTCGTTTCCACTTTCCTGGCTTATTAGTAGGAAAACAGGTTGCAAATCAGCATTGCTCTAGGCTGAAACCGGGCTAGAGGCAGCCCCACCCCGCCAAATAACAGGGAGTACCTCCGGCTTGCCTCGGTCATACCCCTAAAATTCTTAAATATTTAAAATAGGTAAACAGATTTGACCTTTTCTAAAATGGCGGAGGTGAAAAGGCATGGTGTCTAATGATGTTTGTGAGCTACAAATGAAAAGATGAATGTGAAAAACTGCGCCATGTTTCACTGTACGGACAGTGTCTTGTTGGAAGAACAGGACATCCCGTATCTGTGAACGCCAGGAAAGACATGAAAGAGAAGTCGCAAGAAAGCATGGTTGTGCATATGTGAGGGGTGGAAACGTGACTCTGTTGTAGAAGTTAATGTTAAAAACAACTCTCCTAAAGTAATTAGAAATATAATCTTAGGAATCCAGTTGTATTACCTTTTAACGATCAAACGCTCGGCTAAGACGCTGCTACGACGTACCTATCAGACCAGTTGTTTACTGCTCGCCTCCGTTATTCACTAAATGACTGCAGACTGATTTCAAATGTCGAAGATGTTTGTGAAGTTTACTACCAGGTGGTGGGGCAAGTCCGCCTAACAGGGGTAGTGAGGAGAGAAAAAAAGCTGTATTACTGCTAAAGGTGCAGTTGAAGAGATCTAGAAATTTAATTAACAGCAGATATCAACTGAAACGCCACCTTAAGAAAGTTTACTGATATCCATCCAGCATGTTGGCAATCCCCCTCAGTCAGCTCTATCCCAGGGGGTGGAGGGGGGTTTACGGGGCCGGGGGGACTCTCATAAGGTAAAGGTCGGGTTGCATGTCGTCACGCGTAGGGGTATAAATCAAGGTCAATCAAGGCTTCTGGTCTCACTTAGGGTGTTGATAATGAAACGACACTATTTTCAGCTGTCAAAGTATCTTGCACTCCAAGAAATAATAACAGAAAAATTCCGTATTTGGCTCGATTTCCGCCGGTGTCTACGTCTCGAGTCCAGTCCTAGTAACGCGTTCTCCTTTCTGAACAGCGGTTGGTTTAAGTGGTATACTCTAGGGCTCTGATAAAACTAAAGCCACACCCATATTGGTCTCCTTTAGGGGTAGCTGGGGGGTTTACGGCTCCCGGACTCGTTCTGTCCGCAAAAGAGCTCCAGGTCTGGGCTCGCGAAACAAACTTAAAATGAATCAGGGCTTTAAAGTATTGTCTCAGAGCTAGATTTAACAAGAAACGGGCCTTCTTGTCCAGGCTTTAAGAGAGAGAAAAGCTTTGGGCCCTGCCCAGGAGCCCCTGAGCCGCTCACCAATTCTCCCTTCCGCCAGCCGTACCTTTTCACTGACTTTTGTCCATAAATAACAAATGAAATCACTCGAGGCTTGTCGCTGCAACATTTTGAAGCTGACGAGTTTCTTAACTCTCAATACCTCTGTTAAATAAGGTTTAGATGTTGTAATAAGGAGAATGTAACTGTTGGTCGATACTGGCAGGGAAATTAAGGTAATAGGGTATTGTAACGGGAATAAATTCTTTGTAATGAACAAAACGAGAAAACAGTATACTGAAACAGCAATAATTGAAGCTTCATATCATTTATTTTTTCTCTGATACTGCTAAAGCAAGGTTAATAGGTTATGTTTATTCGTGTGAGCAAAGAGATCAGTATAATGAGTGGCAACTGTGAGATATGTAAAGACATTACTGATTTCACTAGTTATTTTATTTGACCAAACCAAACTCGATAACTTCCGTTCAAACCAACAATTAACTTGAAATTCACTCAAAACTGCAGAAAATCACTTCAACTTGTAACCATTAGATAACGCTAGATTTAATTTCACTCCTAATAAAATATCTTGGAATTGTAACATTTACTAATTAGAAAAACGATACATTTTCAGTAAACCCTAAGCACCAAGTGAACTAAATGAACTGGCCCTAACTATGAATCAATATATTTGCTGTATATTTATTTTTCTACCCGTCTTGCAGTACATGTATGTTGGCAAGCACGTAGCGGGTACGAATTACAAGTAAAAAAAACAATCTAAAGAAACACTAAAATATCTAAAAGACTTATTATCCGACGTTTTCGTTTTCGGAAAACCAACCTTTAACTGTTTTTCACGGTGCGCACGCGCTCAGGAAAACAAAGAGGGTTACAACTATAACCTGTAAAACAGGTTAATTTCCTGGAGTGAAAATATCGTGAGATATTTGTACTCTTTTATTAGCGCGATATTTCTAATCTACGCATATGCAGTTAGATAAAGAAACAATTTTACTGCATCTATCAAATTTCCTGAATTACCAAAAAACCTCTTCTAAAGCTAAAGGTTGTCTCACTAAACCGTCCATACATTCGTTTTCTTCAAGACGGCAACGGCAACTAAAGCGTGTCTCAACTACCAAGAGACACCCTCCACAACGGCCAGTTCATTGGCAATGACTTACGAGTGTTGTATTAGTATACAAACCCGGCTTCTTTTATCACGCAATCTTTCTCCCCGTGTCACGCAATCTTCCCGTACGAAGATTGCGTGACGGGCGCAAAGAGGGTGGACCTATCGTAGTCCGGCTGTATGTCAATTCTGCTTATTTAAAGAGCGATCACGGCATTCATGCTATTGACAGAAGAGTTCAAAGTTAAGAAAGTAAAAGTCCGCAATTTTCTCACAATACTATGATGTCCATAAATCGAGCACAGTTGATAGCTTTCCTGATGGATACTGAGTTTGCTTAATTATATGATGCACTAAAGATTCCTTTGAAAGCCTGCTCTCAAGGTGAGCCCTTCCACCCCATCCCCTGTCCTAATTTTGGTCACTTTCGCCCCCTAACCCTTTGCGTTTTTAAAATTAGTTTTTTAAAATTAAAATATACCCCCTCATATTACACTCTCCTATCTCCTTACATAAACGGACACCTCATTACGACGACAACTAACTTCGGTTCCCAAGGTGTCCATTATGGATGTATCTGGCGAGCATTAACTGCGTGTAAAATCCAATAGTTGTCCTTTTGAAAGCTGTTAGCAGCGTGCTCTGCCAGCAATTAAACTCTCTTGCAGTTGGGGTTAGAAAGTTTGCCCGCAGGCTATGAGCAGTATCAATTGTATACTGTATAAAACTTTTCAAAATAAAATTGATTTCTAAATAACAATGTACAGTTGTAGTATTGATTGATATTGTTGCTAGCTAGCTATACACCGTACCAAACTCAAGGAGTTTGATACTGTAGATGAAAATAGCACATTTTTCATTGGTTTTGTAATTGATTCAATTAAGGAACTTTTCACCGCTAATGTGCGAAGAGAAATTGAAAAAGAAAGTAACTGAATTTTAAACAATGAAGAATAAAACATGGTCCAATCTTAGGAGTGTTAGAGGAAACACCCAAGGACTTTTCGATCCTTTTTTGAGAGAAAAAAAGATGCATTCGTGAGTTTGTGAAATGAAAAAATAATTCTTGGTTCAGGGATTCTGAAAAACACAATTATGAATGCCAAAAGATGTAGCCATCTTCTCCCGAAGGTGTTCGTGACGAGAAATGGCCAAAAAAAGAAAGAAAAAAGAGAAAAAAAAATGCAAATGACCAATAATTGACTGGTCTCTGGACAACCGTTATGTGAGTTGTCACGCTACTAAAGAAACAACTGCGTGGCAATCCAAATAACGGCTGCAAATCAGACTGAGGGCCGATTTAAACGGTACAACTTTGTCTTATGCATCTGAAAATCCTGTAACATCGCCTGACGTTACGATTCTCTTCGGGCTTTAAAAGCATGTTTCAAAATCACTCCAGATGTTTCACGTCGTGTCACGACACTAGGAAGCACCCATACCCAGGAAGCAATTTGCAGGTATCAAAACCAGAAACCAATTCATGTTGTAGGCTTGTTGTAAGATTGTCGCACAAAACAAAGTTGTGCCATTGGATGGAAGAAAATTAAAAAAAATTATACCATGGAACATTTTCCATGGTAAAAGAGCTTCGACTTGGTCCTGGTCCTTCAGAGCTTGTTCTCACTTTCGTCTTTGTTAACATGTACAACCTCTAAATCGTCGCTGGGCTCTTCGCATGGTACCTGACGGAGAAAGCAATATTACAATTTTCAGTCGCCGCATAGACTGCCGGGATTGGTTATCGTTTCCGCGCGAGAACGTATAAACGCGCGCGATGCTTTATTCATCTGCGTGCGAGAATTGTACTTCGTACGCGCTTGGGTCATGTATCTGATTTTTTACTCCCTATCAAGAACTACAACGAGAGAGAGAGAAAAGAAACACTCACCTCCCAGTAGTCCTCGTCATCATACATTTGTTCCCTGCTGGGTGGATCAAAGATTTTCCACCTCACAATGAAGCCTATGTGGAGAGAAAATCACATATTAGTTTTAATTCTCATTGTCTTCAAACAAATTCTCCCTGCATTTTTCCGCACGTCTCTCGTAGCACTTTCAACCAGCCCAATCAGCCTTCATTAGCAGAGGAGTTATTCTGCTAAAAACTGTTGCTGCGACTTACGGAGTCACGTTTTGGGTAGTCACGCACCGTCTCTTGCCTGACAAACGTTGCGTGACAACAGAGATGCGACTAGTGGAGGTTTGGTCAGCCTAAATAATATGCTATGGGTGCCTAGTCATAGTGCAAAACTCACAAGTAGAAGCAAACAAAACAGAGAGAAAACTAAACTGAACCGCGCGAATGCCTTGAGTCCTTTCGCATTGTCTCAAGATGGTTGCCTTATTTTAGTAGTCGAATATTTCACACCCACGCCCCATCGCTTATTCTATGTCAAAGAAACAGCAAAACTCGTTACCAGTCACAATTCCTCCGAGGACAGCGATGGCAAGGGCGACCGCTAATCCGGCGATCTGGTAACCAGCCTGAGCTTTGGCTGAGCGACCCTCCCCTGCGTCAAACGTCACGCCCAAGTTGGTCAGTCTTAAGTACTCAGTGGAGTTCTTCTTTGGGGCACGGGCACTCCACAAAGTGTACATACTGAAAAGAAAGAACAGAGATTTTCACTGAATAAACTTGTTTGGATCGATAGTACTCATTAGCTATATAGCTCGTTGAGACATCAAGACACAAATGATTAGTTTATTCTAGACTACGATCGCGAGTAGTCCCTCTCTCGCTTAGTCCGTCTTGCGTGACGCGAAAGAAAACTGCGAAAAAATAAAAGCCGCGCGAAATCCTGGGGTTCAGGCGGTAGTCCCTCCTTTCGTGCGCTCCTGGTCCCCAGGATTCTCCATGGCACCTCTCTTTAAAAGCCAAAATTAACGTAAGACTCAAATTTCTTAATTTGTCACTTGTTAGCGACCATCTTTAGTAGGCGACCAGCTCCCTCAAGCATGCAGCCAGTTCAATGTGAGTTCACTATCGGCGGAATTATATGTTTCATTTCTCAAGTTTCCAAACTATTCTTCTCGGGTACTTACTACCGCTCCTCGCTTTTATTCAAACAGAATCCCCTCTCCCGAACTCGCATGATTTCCACGAGAAAAAAAAGCTTACCCATCGTATCCATATTTGTCGGCATCCGCATGCGCGGCGGCTATAGCGCCTGCAATACCACCAAGGATTCCCGGCATACCGTGCAAGTTGTTTACGCCGCAAGTGTCGTGAGTTTTCGTGTACTTTGTCAGGAATGGCTGCGAATAAAACACGAGTAATTAGGAGAATAGACTGTTATTCAAGAGATTATCGCTCCAGCTTAAAACATTGGTTCTACTTACTTGTACAAAATAAAGACAATAATGTTTTTTTTAAAAATAATCTTCAATTGTCAGTTCGAATTTTCAAGTGACTTGGTCTTTCACTGTCTTTCTGGACGCATTGCGGGCCTACAAGGTTACTCGATAAAATACAATCGGGCAAGTTTTGCTTACCGTCAAGTAAGCGTAGCCAACGGTGCTCAGTGCTCCGGCAGAGCAACCAATCAAAAGAGCTCCCCAAGGACTGATTGACATGTTGGAGGCTGTTCCCACGGCAACGCCACCGGCCAAAGTCGCGTTTTGAATATGGACCTGGGAACGAAAAAAAAGTTATTAGACGATGAACGTCACTATATTAAAGATATTTTGAAAAATAAAATAAAAGTGATAAAAGTAACAACCATCGCAAAAATAGCTTATCACTTACAGGTTCGAAATTTTAATTCTCCTAACTACTTTATATCACGATTTCTTTAAAAGTTACTCTTAAAAAATTGATCCAGATAATGGTTTTCGCAGTTCTCAGTGGTCCACTTGAAAATTATCATTCTATCAGGAGAGTTTAGCGAATGATCACTCACCATGCTTAGCTTCCACTTGCCGTCATTTCTCTGGAACACAGGGGACAGAGCGAAAGTTGTGACACAAGCGGCAGCAAGTGAAAAGTAAGTGTTGATGACGGAGCGATGCTGGGCAACATAATCAGGAGCAACTAGAGCTGCATTGAAACTAGGCCAGTACATCCACAAGAAAACAGTTCCTATAAAAGTGAAAATATTTTTTAATTAGTTTGGCGTTTACCGAAACTCAGGGTAAGGGCATAGTTATTTTGACGTGAAATAAAGCTATGATAAGCTACATATCGCGTAGGAACCTTACAATTCAGTTAATTTTTTTCTCAGAGTCAAAACCTTGTCGGCGCGAGTTATGACTGAAGCTATAGCTTTCTTCAGACAAATGTGACAGCGTAGAATTCCTTGCGCTATCTCTGATTGCAAAATAACAATTGAAATTATTTCTTTAAGTACTTCAAGGAATATTCTACTAGAGGCGCATTTTTGCTTTTTATTTGGTTCGGTAGGATGCGTGAAATCTAACTACACTTAGTATCACCCAACTAGTGGACTAATGCAAATCCTGCATTTTGATTGGCTACGCTACTAGGGGACTATTAGTAATAGTCATCGAGTAGCGAAATTGGCGCAATCGAGCGTGACGCTTTCTTCCGTTTTATTCCCAAATAAATATTTCTTCAACTTGCACTTGCTAACTTTATTATTACCTTTTCTGTCCGACTAGTTGGGTGATACTTAAACAGTTAGACCCTTCGCCCTCAAGGGCCACGGGTCAATAGCCCATTCGGCTTCGCCTCATGGGCTATTGACCCGTAGCCCTTGCGGGCTACGGGTCTAATTGTTAATTGGTCGCTGGAACTGTGAATACCCTAAGAGGTTCCAAAACCACTTTTGTAACCTCTAAATGGTACGACGAGCATGAGAGCATTATCTGCTTATTATATGGGAATCCCTCGGTGGGTGGGGTAGGGACGGAAACGTCGGGATCGGAGGCGCGCGCTATACTAGGGAGCTTACGAATCGACGACTTTCGCACGACGGCGCCGTTAGATTGCGTGACATGCTCACTGCGCATGCCTTTCTGAGCACTTGCCAGCTTCGCGCCAAAGTCGACGACGTTGGTGAGAGCGACTTGCCGGCGTCTTGGAAACAGGAGGACGTGAGGTTAGTTTTCAAAAATTTCTCTCGATACCTCGGGTATTTTTGCCAGACAATTTAAGTATCACATTAGGGGCATGTAGATGACGGTTGATTTTAATTTTTTTTGCCTGTTTTCGTTCACGAAACGACCTTCTACAGTGCCATGGCGAACGCTATGAGTTCAACCAAAACTGAAAGCGGTCAAAGCACGACACGGTATGAATAAAAAGCAAATTGCTGTATGAAAAATCTTTCATTTTAAGCACGCTTCACTGAAATATAAGACACTTTCTAGTGCACAATGAATTTGAAAGGACTAAAAAGTTGCTTTTTAGCATTCGTGTCGACAGTTAGAAACAAGGACTAGATAGCTCAACTACAGAGCTTGGCGATTTTTCTCTGTTGTTGTGAGTGGTCTTATAGCCAGCCTAATCTTTTAGCACACAAATTTTTCTCGACTTACAGCTGCGCTTTCTTTTCTGCCAAGCTAGCACATTTTGTTGGTCTGTCTTGTGTTTTTTTTTTTCGCGCATAAACGTCGTCATCTTTACTGCGAATCGTAAATTCAAATTTCTACAGGACGACGACGCGGGACTATATGGTGACCCAAAGGCGCCGTCGTGCGAAAGTCGTCGATTCGTAAGTTCCCTACTATTGCGCTAGTGACGACGTCAGACGTCATCCTCCAATGACAAAGAAAATCTAGGCAGTTCACTTGAAAGAGAGGGATGACTTACCAATCATGGCAAACAGATCCGAATGGTAGTTTGATTCTTCCTTAGGGTTGTCTAAAGCTTTTTTGGTGTAAAGCACCCGGGACAAGGCCAGTCCAAAGTATGCTCCAAAAGTGTGAATGATGATCGAGCCTCCGGCATCAGCGTACTTGAGGAACTCGACAGCGATCAGTTCGTTGATAGCATAGAACACAACTTCCAGGGTACCGATGACGAGCAGTTGCAGACGGCTCACTTTTCCCAGGACAGCTCCGTAGGTAATGAGAACTGTAGCGGCCGCAAATTCCGCCGTGACCAAACTGCGTTCAAATACAAGAAAGCAAAGAAATAAGAACTTTACTTTCGGTAAAACAGATCACAGAAGAGTTGTTCTCTATTCGTTACCGCCTGTCTTTTAAAGAAAATCTCCCGGAGCTTCACGGATTTCACTTTGGGAAACACTTGGTGACAAGTACAACAAGATCAGTTACCGTGGTAGTCTGTAAGGAGACCAAGCTAGCAACGTTGGGGCTAGTAACATAGGTCTGCAATGCGTGGAGATAAAAGTTTTAATTTAACCAAAAATCATAGGTTTGTAATACGTGCAAATAGATAGAAAATTGGACACTTCCTTTGACGGTTCACGATAAAAATTACCCTCATTTGTCTGTGAAAACTTCTCTTCCTTTAACCCTTTGTAAATAAGCGTAATTTATTTCCTTTTTTGTTATTTAGGGTTAGATAAAGAATAATTTTTATATACGTTTGTATGCTGAGTTCAATATGCTCGTGTCCTTCCGCGTAAATCTGGTTAAGACATCCCGTCACGATGGTACCCCACTGAGTCATAAGTGCGGCGATGAAGAAGTTGTAGCCGACTGCACCGTAGCCATACTTCTTCAAGAAGGTCATCAAGAATCCAAAACCGACATAGATCATGACATGAACATCTTGGAACACTGTGTGAGAAAAAAAAAGAGAACGTAAGTTCAATATCGCGACAGTTTGATTATGGTACATGCCTGTTTCCTGGGGGTACTCCCCATAATGTCCTATACAGAGAGGCTCCCCCGGAAGCAAGGGGTATCTCGTTCAAAATTATTTTCCCAAGGGCAAGGGGTTGGACCTCGGGGCGGAGCCTCCCCGTATAAAACTTTGTAGAGTACCTCTCCCACCCCCGGGGGGACTGTTTGGGGGAAGCATGCAGTGTGAAAGCGCCAAGACATCAGGCTGGTACCGAAGAGAGAGATGGGTCTGTTTTCCTTTGTAAATCCAATTTGCCTTTATTGTTAGTTACAGTGGAATTCCAATTTCTCGAACCTCGATTTTTCGAACCTCCCGATAAGTCGAGCCAAAAGTCGAACACTGTGATTTTACCCCCGATTTCCTGAGCCACATGATCTTTCAAACCAATTTTCGTTTCCCTAGCAGGTCTGTACGAGTAAATAAATATTATGTAAAGGAGAAAACTTTTGCAAAAGCATGCTTATATGTGACGACTTCTTAGGTGATTCCAAACGGCTCACTGATCTTCAAATGATCTTTGAATTGTCTTAAACCCAGACACAGTAATTGTTGATAGAAAAATCGTAGTCAGGAGCAAATTTAAAACCTATTACTTAAAGGGCTCTGGTCAGCCACACCTTTGTTTTTACTTACATGCGAGAGTTTGGCTATTACATTTATTCATGTCGCAAAGAAGGAAATCACTGTGAAACTGCTAAAGATAATTAAACAAATTTTCTATAATTTAGCCAGCAGATGCGGAAATACCATTTCGGTGCCTGTTTCTGCTGGGTGGAAATCAAGTCTTTACATGTTACTTGAAATGACAAGACAATAAGTAGGGAAGTAAGGAAGAAAGAGACATCTTATGTCGTCATTTAATAACGTACAGACCACCCCCAAAGACGAATCCCTGGTTTGTTACCATAAGGATGAAAGGTACTGGTCAGTAATGCAACGCGGTTCTCTTCATTATGTCAAACAAACCCTTAGGTGTAACCATTTTCGGAATGAGAGCTATTGAGCAGTTCTTTTATGTGCTACTTATTATTATTAATTAAGCTGTACAAGGTGGTTCTAACTTTTAATTTTGTGGATGAAACCCTAGTGTGTTACCATTCAAATGAAAGCTATTGGGCAGTACTTTCATTTGGTACTGTTTATTACGCGTCAAAAAGTGGCTCTACTTTTACTTTTAGTCTGTAGATGAGGCCATTCAAATGCCCAGTTCAAATGAAAGCTATTGAGAGTACTTTCATGTGGTACTGTAATTTATTACGCTTTACTAAGTGCATGGTTCTACCTCAGTTTAAGTCCGCGGATGAAACCCTCGTGTGTAGCCACTCAAATGAGAGCTATTGAGCAGTACTTTCATGGCGACCGGGAAGCGGTATACTCCCAGAAATGTTTTGTGGGTGTGAGCTGTTTGTTTCTTGGAATTCTTTTCGATCGATGATGCCCTATCTCAGAACTGAATCTACAATCCATACCCTATTGCAGACCTATGAAATCAGTTCACATCTCTAATACCCGAACGCAGTTGACCAGCGATAACTCTCGTCTGAGTAACAGTTTGAGAGGAGGCTTAAGGGGGTCTTATACTCTCAGATATGAATTTTTCTCCAAAAAAAAACCATTTTTTTGGAACATGAAGATTCAACATCCCTGTCCATTTGTAAATCGTATTTTGAAACGATTTTCCTCTAATTACTCCTGAGTTTACGTTTAAATTAAGAAATCTGAACACTTCTAGCTATATTTCAACATAGCAACACCCATAGCAACCATTGTTTACAGTCTAAAAGTACTCACAAAATGGATTCAATTCAGTACATTTTAATGATACTTTACACAAACGCTTTAAAGATGTGTAGTTATGAGAATTTTACATCATGGTCCTGAACATTGTTTCTTCTACCATCTTATACGCTCCTTATACTTGGTCAACATTTCTATGACTGGTGTGTATTCGGGTGTTCAATGAAACATTTATGTAAAACCTTTAAATATACCCCTCCCCCTGCCCCTAACCTCACCCCCCCCCCCCCTAGTTCATAGGGCTAATTTGGGCTCTCGGAGACCGAAGTAAAAGTTTAAAGCCTTTTTTCTCAAAATGACCAAATAGACGGATCATCAATATCTCGCACACGATATCTCCACTGGGTTTTAACCGAATGTTGTCAAATTTTCAACATTGATGAAGGACACAATTATCTAGGTCTTAAACCTCCAAAATTTACAATTTATGAAATTTTGCCCTGTTATTTAGTTAAAATAGTTAATATTAGTTAATGTTAGTATACTTTTTTAACATTTCACGAGAAAAACCCCCTCAAAACACTGTTTTCTGAGGTTTGTCTCCTGGACAACTTGCTTATGGACAGGATGAACTTAATTCTATACTTCGCGAACCATTCATTATTACGTTATCGTGTTTATAATGAACACCACTTTTTAACACTTAGGAGCTAGTTATTCATTAACTATCGTGGCACGTGACCTGGAAAAGCTCATTTTTGAAGTCAGAGTGCAAAATCCTTTAACGTGATACCAAAACTGTTCCACAGAGTTGTTTTGCAAAAAAAAAAAACATTTTTAGGTATAAAACCACCTTAATATTCCCTGATTTTGATGAAGAAAAAATAGTTCAGTTCGACTAAACCTTAGACCCAATTCCAAGCCAGAATCAAAACATACCCAATTTCAAGCAAAATGATCACAATTAATATCCCATTTCAGACCAAAACAGCTCATAATCGAGATTCTTTTGTGCATGACACGTGACCAACACAGCTGATTAAAGGAGTACCGCTCCCCCCTTGGGATGTGGTATTGTCTGATATTGTGCTTTTCAAGATGACATTGTTGAATGAAACCTTAGGCAGTGTGTGACCATTCAAACGAAATCCATATTGAGCAAAACTTTCGAGAGCTCCTGATAATACGCCAAAAAGTTAACGAAACTTTGTTTTAAATTTGCATACACCTTAAGACCCTGAGGAGGTCATGATCAATCAACAAAACTCCCATTCTTTAGCGTGTACTAAATAATTTCAAACAGCTCAGTTTCCACGCTTCAATGTCGGTGAAACTACAGCCCTCACGCGATGAAACCCAACGGAGAAAAGTGTAAATGTTTACTTACTTGGATAATAAAGACTAATATCGTTGACTTCTATTTTTTCTCCTTCCATTACCTCTGTTTGAGTTGTGTTATTACCGACAACTTTCTCTTGCACGCTGACGCGTTGGGGCGGAAGCGAATGTTGGCCGTAATCAGTAAGAATCATGAACAAAACCACAAGGATAGATTGGAATAACAATAACAGAAGCGTAAATTTCACTGCGGTTCCATTGCGTGGCTGCTTCCTTATTGGGCTGCCCGATCTAAGTGGTATTCGCAGCGAAGTTGTCATTTCTAGGGTGTCGTCCATCTTGTTTTCAAATTCACAAATCTCTTACGATGTTTTGCATAATCATTAATGATTCGCGTCAATGACTGGTATGCATGGCAATCGTTGCCTCGCCACAGGGTGATATCAATTCGACCTCTAATTGCATTGCGAATGGATTTTGAGATATGTTTAAAAAAATGGCCGCAAAATTTTCGGAAATTCAATGCTATGATTCATAGGAAAAGTAAATAGAGCAAAGGTCGTAAGAGAGCGATGAAAGACATCTACATGAAGTTAAAGATTGGTAGTAGTGAGTAAAATCGCTCAACTGTGAACTGTTATATACCTGCAAATTTGGCTGACGCAAAACACTTACAAGAAAAGAACGGGATAAAAATAGTTGCCAGACCGTTTGGGGTTGGGCGGGAGAGGTGGTGGAGGAATAATACTAATGTTGCTAGGACTTTGTATCTGTAACAAAAGATGCGCATAAAGTCGTCCTTTGCCGATAGATATTTAGATCTAAAATATTCTCTTCCGAAGACCCTTTCGAAGCCTTTCCAAATCATTTTAAAACTAGATGGTCGTTCCCCCACCCATTTTTAGGGGATTTAGATGATTTCCTTTTAAAATAGCTCAAATTACGGCCGATATTATTTTAAATAAATCACCGCTAGTTATTATTAAATGCTGGTTTATTGTTACTAGCTGCCACTCAGTCATATTACAACGCGCTGGTCATAGAGCGTTTTAAATGGCGTCATGGCAACTATAGTGTCCCGAAACAATGAAACGGCGGCCATGTTGCTGTAACAAACCAATCCTGTGAGAGTTGAACTTTTCTTCTGTAAACACTTCGTTATGTTCCAATATATTTGCATGGCTACAGGCCACTTGAGTGAAACCACTCTATGATTCACTCTGGTTGAGTTTTGATTTCTTCCAATGTGTGCAAATAAAAGAAAAATACTCTTTTTAGCGGATTTACATACACTTTTTTTTTCTATAAGAATATTGTTTTTTTCCGGCCCAGGGTGAATATTCTTACTGATTTTTCTGCAGATTTTAGGCTGAAAATTTTCTTGTAAATATTCTTAGATTATAGCATATGACATTTCTGTTTTATTGACTTTGATGGCGTTGAAGTAATTTTGGAGCCAGACTGCAGGCAATAACACCAGATACAATACATCACTTCTTACAGAAATGTTATCAGCATCGAACATACGGCTAGTACTGTTTCTGCTGTGTTTTGGCTAATTAACGTTTTGCCGTTTAGAGAAAGGAAAATTTCTCAAAACAGTTATATTCTTTTCAAAATCTGGGGCATGCAGGCACGAGTTTTTTTTTTTAACCGGCTTTCATGCACTGGGAAATGTTTTTCTCGCGATTTGTCTAAGCATAACCTTTTTTTCCTCCATGTAGCAAAATGCTGTTTTCGGCTCACTGAACGTGTGTGAATTTTGTTTCGGCAGTGGAAGTGAACATTAATTTTTTTTGGACAAGTGTTCTTGCAGAATATGTTTGTTAATTTTTTATCACCCACTCCCTCCCTCCAAGGTCAAATGCTCCACCCCTAAGGTTTCGGTACGTATCCACGCAAAATCGACACTTTTTCGTCGTAAAACTGCAGCGTTATCAGTGCGAACTCGTGTTTTCCTTTTACTGTAATGAGAAACCCTTTGTCGGGAAAGAAATCCTACAAATGTGAGTTGATTATCTTATTCTTAGAGATCGCTTGACTAAGATCACGGTATGACCCTTGTTGCCAATGAGGATAGATTTCAAGAATTCAAAAAACCTAAACAAAGTTAGTAGTGAATCTACCGTATGAATCAAGGTAAAGCATCTGCGTGCATTTACTCGATCTTAAAATGGACAGAGGACGTGCGATTTTGATCGAAATAATAGCTTAATTTAGGTGTATTAAAAATGTACATGTGATTCATAGAAAAGTACTATTCTCCCCAAAAAGCAATGTACAAAGAATGTCAAGTGTTCATGATTCGGGTATCCTTGCTGTGAAAGTCTGCGCTTTTGGCATTTCTTTTGCTTTAACGTTTCCTTAGCAGGTTGTGAGTCGTGTTTCAATTAGACCGGGAGCCCCTGAGCCCCTGATTAGACGCTTTCATCTACAAGGGACTGGGGCCAGACATGGGCGCCAGCAGTGGTGAACGGAATCGATGAGATTTTGCTGACCATATATGAGACAGAAATTACAACTTTCCAACTCATATTTTAGTAGAAAAAGAACACACCACGTCGATCGAGTGATAACACTCATTAATTAGCTTTGTTTCTGCTGCAATAGCCCGTCAAGTGCTTAGCAGATATAACTAACAAATATGTTGAACTTATGACCCCAATACAGCTGGTAACATAAAAGAACATATCAACAGCTATATCATATTTCACAACATAACACCGAGGGTGATCCTTTGTGTTTGACAGAATTTAGTTTATACTTCGCGGGACGCAATTTTGCCATAGGGAGAGTCTAGCACGGCTTCCGATCCGTGCAGGGAATTTATTTCTGCATTTTTTTAAAGCTAGTTGCGGTCAAGAGGAATCACATGCTTGTAACAACGCCTCAATACCGTTTCCGCAATTCCTCTTGAAAACCGACGTACAAGTATAACAAGATATCGCAGAGTTGCCAAACAAGCTAATCAAGATTGCTTATAGTATGTTCTGCTCTGCTTTGCTTTTATAGCTCCGCTGTCGCTTGATAAACTTTTGGATAAGGTCTGCTTTCTATTTAGAACCCAAAAGAGAGGGAAGAACGTTTGGCAAAATCTGAGATTTTTTGCGGGAAATATTTAGGGGGAATTTTTGAATTTCTTTCGCGGGACGTGACAAAAACCACGAAAATCGGAAAGATTATAACTTAATAGCACTTGATGTAGTCACGTCCCACCATCATCTGATCAAGTAGATGGAAATCCTCTAATCTTTATCTAGTCTATCTAAAGCTTAGAAAATTTTGTGGCAAACGTGTAAATTTAATAATTAAAGATTAAATGTCTTTAAATATTAAATTGACGCCTTCCACATTTCTGGTTCGATATTATTGTCGCCAGACACTTTGATAAATAACGAAGATTCGAGACCGCAATTGAAGTGGTTTTCTGGGTAATAACTCGCCAAAATCTACCTTGCTTTTACAACGACTCGCACATCGATGAAAGCCTCTCAGCTCGTTTGCCTCGAAGAATGCGATTACAGCTGTAATCTCACGGCTTAATGGTTGTATCCGACTGGTTGTAATTACTGCGGAGCTAAACTGGCCGACTAGTCACTTAAATTGCACTCGAGGTTTCTCCTCGATCGGCAGGATTTCTATTCCTTTTGCATTTTCTCTAGAAAGTATTCCAGTAACCCTTGACCTCATATCTGTCTTTAGGCAGTCTTTGTTTATTTCATTGTTTCCCATGTGGTTTCTGGGTCAATTTATGATATGTCTTTTTTTAGTTCAATTGTTTTGCCGTCTGGCATCACTGAAGTAAATAGTCTGAATCAATCTGAAACCTCAAAGGCCGGGGAAACGTCGGAAAAAAAAGAAAAAAACCCCGACTAACACGCAAGCTGAGCCGTTTTTAAGGCTCGGAACTTTAGATTTGAGATTATAACCGTTTTATTTCGTATAAATTCTTATAAAGGTCTGTATATTTCGACTGTTGCTCAATTAAACAACAGACACTCTTGTTTCGAAAGCCTGGAGGACTCGTGAAGACACATCATATGAATAAAAAAGATAAAAATTAACAGAGCGCATTTTAGGTCAAGAATTATAAGAAAACAAAATGAACATAGCTCTTACTTGAATAATAAATGGAGATATCATTCACGGGCAGCGTTTCGGAGGCATTGGGAGCGGTGTCTGTTGCGCCCTTGCGTTTGTGTGGCGGAGAGGCATGGTCGGAATAATCAGCCAGGACAGAGAACAACACCACAAGCAACACCTGGAACAGGCCGCATACGATGCAAAACTTCAAGCCCATTTTCAGCTCCTCGTTTAACGCCGAAGTGGAATGAGTGACGAGTATACGAGGGACGAGGCAAGACTGAGTCGGGCGGGGTAATGTCACGATAGAAATTTCTACGCGCAGAAACACAACACCTGGTGAAATTTGAAACTGTCGACGTTTACAGTCATTTAACAAGTAACCGATCCGAGTACGAAGGTCCTAAATTTTTGCGGTAAGTTTAATTTTGTGATTTTTAGTTTCACATATTTTTATGCCATTTGGAAGTGGTTTTCTATTCGGGGAATTAATAAAACTATTATTTTCGATTCAGGTTTCCTTCAATTTAAAGGTAATTTTGTACGTGGCAAGAATCGGTGCCATTAAAGGCTTCCTTTTCTTATAATGAACTGACGCCAAGAACGAATTATTTGAGGTTTGAAATTTTGACAGAAGCGAATTAGTTTTTTTTGTCTAAAGTGAAACTGAAAAATTCCACGGGATATTGCGATATCAAGGAGCAAATAGATCAGTGTAACGCAACAAAAAACTTGCATTCGGTATCAGTTGTTTGAAAAATTGAGTCTTGACCATCAACCTATTACTCCAAGGCGACTTAACGGGAATGTAAAACATCCTTGCAACAGAAATGCCAAACTGGTTAAGAAAATTAGGAAGGCTGAGAGAGTCTGTGACGGAATTGAGGATTTTAAACTGTTTTTCGCTGGAAAAGTCACTCTTCTAGTCGCCTTGAGCTTTCATGAAGCTTCGAAGGCCACCACATATCTACTTGATTGGATCCCCCTCTGAGGAAACTATGCAAAGACCTGTGAAGTATTTTAAAAAACGCGAGTTTTGCACACAAATAATGTTTACTCGGGTTTGGTGACTCGGAACTAGTGATGCTTTCCATCCGACCAAAAGTTTCGGTTTGAATTTCCCCAAATTTCCCGTGTGAAAGAAGACAACCTCGTTGTTGAGGCTAGGTATACCCTATTTAAAAAAAAATCTTGCCGAGAATTTCCGCTTGATTTCCCCCCGAAATTTACAGAATTTTCGTTCGAATGGTTCTACCTTTCCTAAGAGATTTCGATACCATTTGGCCCCGTTTCGAAAGTTCGGGAAATTTTGGTTGAATGGAAAGCACCCTACCTTAAAAAATGCTCACTGTAACATATATATAAGGACCACAGTCAAAATATGTCAGTAACAGAAACCAAAAAGAAATAGAAACTAATTACGCGCAGTACGGATCAAGTTTCGTGACCTTTTTGACAATAAAAACAAAATGAGAAAATGTATTCATCGTCCGTCAGTCGTTGATTAACAGGCCGTTGTTGGGAAAAAAAAACGATAAAACGGAAGTTGGTTTTTGTTTTTTCGTTTATTTGTTTTAGTTTGGGCAAAAAGAAAAACAGAAAAAAAGTGAAACGAAAGTCAATTTTTATTTTGCGTTTATTTGCTTTAGTTAAGGCAAAGAACAAATGAACGATTACAAAACGGAAGTTGATTTTGGTTTTTTCGTTTATTTGTTTTAGTTTGGGCAAAAAACAGAAAACGATAAAACAGAAGTTGATTTTTGTTTTTCGTTTATTTGTCAGTTTTAGTTTGGGCAAAAAGAAAAACAGAAAAAAGTGAAACGAAAGTCGATTTTTATTTTGCGTTTATTTGCTTTAGTTTAGGCAAAGAACAAATGAACGATTAAACGGAAGTTGATTTTTGCTTTTTCGTTTATTTGTTTTAGTTTGCGCAAAAAAAAAAAAGAAAACGATAAAACGGAAGTTGATTTTTGTTTTCCGTTTATTTGTTTTAGTTTGGGCAAAAAGCAGAAAACGATAAAACAGAAGTCGATTGTAGTTTTCGTTTTTCTGTTTAAATCTGTACATAAAACGAAAAACGATAAAACAGAAGTTGATTTTGTTTTTCGCTTATTGTCAGTGCAGAAGTAAAGTAATGATTATTAAATTTTGGCAATTTTTGTAGATTTTGACGTTTTTCTTATTTACATTAATCAGGCAAAGTGGTTTTGATTTAAAATATAATAAAACGATATGTGTTTCGGGTAAAACAAGGTTCTGTATTGGTAAAATGTGGAGTAAAAAATTGAAATTAGACACTACATTGGCTTTTACTGTTGTTGAGTAATGAGTGGACGAACCGTGCACGGACCGAGTCCCATCAAGACCCGGGAGCACTAACCAAGTGCTCCCTGGATTCCTAATAGGCTGATTTAGCAAGAGAACGGGAACGTCACTTGAAGGTGTACTATATTTCGGCTGGCCAAATCAGCCTTCTTCAGGTACAATGAGAATTTTACATTGGGATGTGTTTTATGTGGCGCAGGGAATCATGGGGAGGAGAGGAAACGCGAAGCGACTTTTCTTTCTCTCTCTTTTTCCCCTTCCCATCGCACCCTGCGCTCGCGCTCTTCACTCGCCACCAGCTCCCGCTTGCGGCCTTTTGCTCACTCCCAGTCACCCAATCGCTCTTTGCGCTAAGAAAAAAACACGAAAAGCCTGTGGAGGAGGCAGATAAAATAAGAGTGAATGTATAGACTGTCGTCCACGCGGGACAATAAAATGTTGTAGAGGGGTATGCCATATCGTATTGAACGACGAAATTCTCGCCTGACAAGATAAGTGACCCTTGCACGTTTTATGCACGTGAGACTACTTAAATAGTTGCTGACCGAACGATATGGAGATAAATATAGTTTTGTTTTTGTTTGGATTTAGTTTTTCAAATACATTCTGGGACCGGAAAGAGCTTTACTGAAATGTGATGTACCTTGTGCTCGAAATACGTGCTCGATAAGATCTCATATACATCACAAGTTTGAGGTTAAACACTTATCTTTGGAGTTTCCGACCTTGGCTTTTCAGTTAGAAATACACATGACCTTACTTAGCTAGAAATATAATTACCTCTTCAATTGCAAGGTCCTGGGATACTGTGCAGACAACTGTTCAAGACATGATAAATTTAATTTACTCTTCCTAAGAGTTATTGGCTTCGGGTTATTTCATTATTCATTCTAATTCGTCTTAGACAAAAAGTAGGCCCTGGCCCCAAAGAGGTAAATATCTGAGACGTGTTTAGTTCCGCCATTTTTTTTTCTGTCCGTAGGTACGGCACATGTTTGAAAACTTTCGAGTTATTTCAGTCAGGTTGTAAAAATGTTTAGAACTGGCATGGACAACAATTTCACAGGAATAATAGACCAAATATACTTCAAGAATTTTGGGTATGATTGTAGAGAGACTGGGCTTGCACGGTCAACGGTAAACTCGCATGATTGACACCTGGTTTGTAAATGCTTGATTTCAGACCAAAACAGAATATTCCCAGAAGTGACACCGAATAAAAACGCAAAACGTAGGTAGAACGTTAACGTGTAAGTTGAGGTAATTCGAGAACTTCTTACCGTATCCCTCCTTCATCCCCGCCCACGCTGTACCCTCTCCCCCACCCCATCGACGCCCCCCAACCCATCCTCCCGCAAGGACGCACGTGCTCTTGCCACAAACATTGTTAACAGAGATCATTATCAATATTTCTCACCATACAGCCATGTTTTATCTCCGATATTTCAATAGATCAGAGTAAACATTACCCTTACTTGGATAGTAAATGGTGATGTCATTCGAGTTCGCAGCTTTCGTTTCGGGCACATGTGGAGTGTCGTTGCGAGTTTTTCCTTTGGAGCCCTGCTGCTTGGGCAGTAGAGAAGGAAGCTTATAGAACGGTAATCGACCATGACGGGTAACAGTATCGGAGGCAGTGCCTGGAACAGACCGTAAATGATGGAAAAATTCAAGCCCATTTTTAGCTTCTTGCGACAAACCCTTTGAATTCGCATTTCAGTTCAAGCTGTACCTGGAGTACAGCTTGAAGACTCGATGGACTTCGATGGACTTAAGACTCGATGGACTTCGAATAATTGATCAATTAATGAATGAACGAAGAATGATTTAACTAATTAATTAATCTGAATGAATTAATGAAATGATTGATAATTGACACAAATGTTTCTTCAATTTGATTTTGGTGGAATTTGATTTTTAAACGAGTGATTTGGGAGGTAGCCGAGCACAAGCCGAACTTATGACCCCAACATGCCAGCAACTGTATCAAAACAACCGTATCAATTTTCACAACAAAATCGGTTTACCTGTCATGAGAATGTCATGTTTCTGACTTCACAATTATTTGATCTTGCATGATTCCGCAAATCAGTCAAGTTTGCAAAGCACATAATTTTTCGACGTTAAAAAGAGATAGATCGAGATTCCAAATTCCAAAGTTCTTAATAAAAAGAATTATTCCCGCGCCTCACAGCATGTTCAATTTCAGTTTAGCGATTTGCGCTCTTTTTTTAATCTTGTTTTTACGTTTTTCCAAAGATAGACGCTATATGAGACTAAAATATAAAATTGCCGCGGCTGATATCGGCCAAATGCGTAAAACGCCGGAGATGTTTTGAAACAACGGCACTTTGGGAGTTATTTACACTCACCTCTGCCACCCATACCAAGGTATCTTTTCCCAACCGTTCTCCGTGGAGAACAAGCGAGTCATCAAGAACATGTCAGATCATTTCAATTAAGGGACAACAACTAAAAGCTTATTTTATCTTAAGTGTTATATGAAATTCTACTTAAAATACTCTCTTACTTGGATAATAAACGCTGACATCGTTCGTGGGTAGCGTTTCAGAGGCATTTGGAGAGGTGTCCGGCGCGCCCTTGCGCTTATGTGGCGGAGAAGCATGGTCGCCGTACTTGGTCAGGACAGAAAACAGAATCACAAGCAGTAGCTGGAACAGGCCGCAAGCGATGGAAAATTTCTTGGTCATCTTCAGCTCCTAAAAACTAGCTCGGTAATGGAACCTGCGACGAAGTTTAGCCGTACGAGAGCGAAGTGTGAAAGTTTTCTGAAATTTATACTGGAGTCCGTTACGTAGTTTGATTCGTTTTGGACTGGAGTTTCGAATTTGTACCATGGTTCGATCTCGTGTTAGTTAGTCACATCATTAATGTAATTCTGTTATTTATTTATTTTAATTAACGTGCAATCAAATAGCGTTTTTTGGGGATTACCCAAGATGGATGTCATCGGCTGTTTATAGCAATATGCGCTATTTAAAGCGATTAGGAATCAACAACAAAGACCAATTTAACAACAACCACTATAAGAGAACCATAAATCATCCATGTACACTCTTAATTCGTGTGATTTTTATCAACTAACAGTACTAGGCAATGTCATATTACGGTATTAAAATATGATCAGGTAGTGTATAGTTTATGGTGACTAACACAAATCGCAATGTTTTGAGTGTTAGGTCACTTATAAGAGAACTTTATAGAAAACAATAGAATTAGAAGAGCATTGGGTATTTCCCTAAAGGTCGTTTGGGTCGCTTAGTGGAGAGATCGCTTACAATCACTTTTAAAGAACTTCTCAAAGAGCTCAACAGGCTATCTAAGCATGCAGAGTCCAAGGACAGAGAAATTTTTACATAAGTGCGTATTTTATTTTCAAGGTTCCTATACTTGGAGGTAAAATTGAATGTCCACCTGATTAGTTGGACTCGGATGTTTACTTGGACTTTGTTCTTCGCAAGTCCTAGTTTGGATTTTGGCCTCTAGATGGATATCAATTAAATAATTTCATTCGCACTCGCTTTGCATGCTTTTGCATTGCTACGTTTAATAAGCGATTAGCTAAAAGATCGTTTAAGACTCATGCTTTGTCCCCTAGTGAGAAGCGGTCGCCACTCAGGCGCTCGCTCTCGTTTTCCCGCGTTTCGCATCAGCTACATGTATTCACTTCGAGTTTTGGATGGATGGTCTTTGTCCCTTGTGATTGGCAAGTGCCTTGGTTTGAGTTACATGACACTCAATCAAAAACAAAGGGCGTGATTGCCGATTGCATTACTTTCAAAGTTTAAGTGAAGGCGCGCGTTTCAAAATACTGCAAATGTATCACGTTTTTGATTGCTGAACCGGTACCTCCAGGAGGGTATTTCTCGACCCGAATGACTGTCATGCATGGACAGTAGGGCGGTGTAGATTGAAAAACAATTTTTAAGCCTACCTGTAGTCAATAGAAAATGTCGATGAGGTTGAATAATTTTCGGTAAAACATCAGTTTCAATTCATCACTTGATTATTTTTGCCATCTATTTTTTCGATTTTTCTTGCTTGAGAAAAATGGGCGACTGCTGCGCCGGAGAAATTTGTAAACGGCGTTTACATTCTGAAAACGTATCAAATGTTTTCTTTCCACACGACGCCGAAGTTTACAACGTAACAATCACCGGTCATTTTGGATTTGTGTTTTAGGAAAACTCGTCCACATTAAAACGCAAAGCCGGCGATTTCAAATTCCCCCGGTTCAAGCAGCGTTTACGAAAAGCTCCGTTTTCATAACGGATTAGTGTAGACGGTAGGCCTAACTTTAGAAATAAAGCTGCGTTTTCAACTTTCTCCCGTGTGGTGTGGGATGGGGCCTAACTTTTGCAATATTGTATCAAGTTAAGTAAATTGATTACATAACTGGACTTTTGGTCCAATCACAGAACTTTCACATCAGACCACGCAATATGAACTTTGAACATCGAGGTATAACATTTCGGGAAACAGGCCGTTGAAAAACAAGAGTCAGCCTTTCGGAATAGAACACTTTCATCCTGTTTGTCTACAAGTAACAACCACGCGAGTTTCCGAGTGAAAGGGTCTCAGTCGAACATCTACTAACAGCCACCTCTCTACAACGGCCCCCTTTTTTTTCCCGGTGAACGGGCTATACATTCACTTTTATTTTAACCTCTCTACAACGGCCACCTCTTCACAATGGCAACGGTCACTTAAGCGCGTCCCAACTGCCAAAATAACCTATCAACAACGGCCTGTTAATCAAAAACTGCCGAACGGTACACACAAAACCCCACTTTTCATTGGGAAAGGTCACCAAACTTGATCCATACCATGCGCTGGTCTCTGTTTCTGTTTGGTTTCTGTTTTATGGGAATATTTTGATTGTTTACGTATTTACATGCTACACTAACTGACTTTTTAATTTTAAAGATGAAATTGTTGAATCTCAAGAAAAATACCAGTGTCATGTTACACACCTACCTCAGCGTTTGGGAGTGGAAGAAATGATATAAAATCTGTATACCTAGTCGCGTAATGTACATTATCTCAGTTCCTAACTTGACAAACAGCCAATCAGGTGGGAGTGAAACATCTACGTTTTAAAAATTTCAATTCTATTATTTTTATGACGAGTCAACCAAACAACCAAAAAGATGCTGCTCAAAACTAAGGCGGGGGGGGGGGAGGGGAGGGGGGTTGCAGCCCCCTCCCAAGCCTTTGTGTTATGTGGCATTATAATGGCAGCCCGGGTAGGGACTGTCGCCGGTCAAAAGATAAATTATCTTTTAAGTTTTTGCCAACTAAACAGTCCTTGCATTAGATGAATTAGTATTGATTCGATGAGCCAGTTACCCCTGGATTCCAAAAGAGCAATTTTTTGCAAAATCTGCTGTATAATTCGTTATGATTAGTACAGGTAATCATATGATTTCAAGTGTGATTTAGAATTTAAAAATAATAATAAACTCGAGTCAATTTCATTGAAAGTTTACAAAATTGCATGGGCCTGTAGGACCCGTAATGTGAGTGTAATTTGGATAGGAAATCACCCGATTTTGAGTGTAATTTGGAAAGACAAACATGACTTAATAAAATACGCACAAACAAAATGCACAAGCCACTTCTTGCAGTCAGCCTGTCCTGTTAGGTTTCCGACGAGCATTATTTTTTCGCGGACGCAACGCAAAAAAGGCAGGATGTTCTGAGATCCCTTCTCATCTTCGTCTTATTTGAATCGCTTCTTATCGGAAAACCCTTTTACCGTAGCTAGGGCTTCCCAATGCTTAGGAAAAAACAGACAGCACGCGGTCTATATTTGTAACCTCTGCTTGGTCAGTTTCCATGAACCCCTTCTCACAGGTTAGAATTTATCCTATTTTGTGTACCGAATCACTTGTCTTGGCGGGTCTTGATGTAAGCGAAATGTTAAGCACATGGCTTTCCCTTCGTCATTGAGAATTTTTTTTGTTTGTCTGACAACGAAAAAGCTATTTGTCACCTGCGAAAAGAATTAACGATAATAACTGCGAACATCTCGTTACCAAGTTCCTCTCTCTTTCTCCCTCGAGAGAGGACAAGAGAGGGACCTGGGAACGAGATTATGTTTTGTTCCGGTGATCCCCTTTTAATATGATTATGCTCCCTTGCTTCCTTAATTAGATATTCTGTATTGTTCCCTTGTTCCCCAGTTCAAAGTGACCATGTTCCCTTGTTTCCCAAAATCCCTGGGATTTCCTTTGGAGTGTCTCTGCTAATCGGAGAAGTAGGTATCATTCGGGTGTCTTATAGTGCAGCTGGAGGCGGCAAGATACCAACAATTGGTCAGCTGGGATATTAAATTTATTGTTTGAGTATACCGCTCATTGCCGTGCATTCCTTTACGTGCATCTGTCAATAGGCCCTAAGCGATTAGCTGCGGCAAGTAGCAGGACCACTTCCGGTAATCAAGTCGCGATAATCCCATGTTTTTCACATTGAAAACAACTTGCATTTTGAAAGGAGTCATGTCACGACATCATAAGCTATTCTTTTTTATGTACAACATTTCGTTCAAATTGAACAAAACTTCTAATAATAGTTCACCAAGCGGTAAAACTTCCAAAAAAGTCTTAAAAAACCGAAAATAAACGAGGATTGTTACAAACTGAGGAGGATAAGTTTCAAGACAGGATTGCCAACAGAAAATAGAAATAAAAACATTTCCAGGCTTCTCATTATTTACTTTTTGTTTGTTTTTGTTCTTCGTTTGAATTTCCAACAAAATGACTTAACGGAACTCACGGAGTTTAGAGGCTTTGACTAGGCAAAGTTGTTGCCCGAGCTCAACCTCAAACTCAACCTATATTTTTATTCCTACGTGTGGGGGTTTGGTGTAATTAATATAAGCTGCCATGTTCGCAACCTTACACCACTCATAATAAGTTTCTGACACACATAACCTCACGTACAAACCATTGACCTTTTTTTCAAATTGGGAAGCTCTTGATAAAAACAGCGGCTTAAGATATATATATATAGTAGATTTTATGTGCGCAATATAGAAGAGGAATCCTGTGATCGCATGATTACCTCAGCTTCTATTCTTCCAAGATAAAAACTGGGCGTTGGCCGACCCTGAAGTTGTCTGTCTTATTATTAATTTTTGTCAATTCTCTTGTACAGGCTTGGAAAGTCGCGAGCAAACTGGCCGAGGCTGTAAAACTACCTCGTTATTCGTCAAGGAGAAAAGAAGACGAAAAGGTCAAGTCTGTTTTTATCGTGGTGGGCTGGGCCAGCTGTACCCAGCTTTGCCCCCGGCCACCTATTTTTTAGGTCAAAACCTGACGCTTACACCGCTGTTATGGCATAAACTCTTCAAAAAGCCGCAAGAAAACCCAAAGAGCCAATTTAGAAGTATTTTCTCCCTTCTGCCTTCTTATTCTTTCCTTCCACCACCCATCTCATGTCCCGTGAGGAGACGCACATACAGCTGTAGTCTACAACATTTCAGATGGTTACATAAAATTGAGCTAAAATCTCGCAGCAGCGCTTTATATCTCAAGTACTGCAAGAAATTAAACTTAACATCCCTAGCTCTTACTTGGATAATAAATGCTGACATCGTTCACGGGCAGCGTTTCAGAGACATTGGCAGAGGTGTCTGTGGCTCCCTTGCGTTTGTGTGGTGGAGAAGCATGGTCACCATAATTGGTCAGGACGGAAAACAGAATCACGAGCAACAACTGGAACAGACCGCAAGCGATGGAAAATTTCAAACTCATTTTCAGCTCTGTGCGACGAAGTCGATTGATGAACCTGTCAGTGGCTGTGAAAGGCTGAACCTTCGGAAGTTTAAACGTGTTAAGATTTCAGAAATTTATACGCCTCGTCAGGGAAATAACATAGAGCGAATCTGTCACTAGAAAGGGTCACGCGATAATATAATCATGCACTGATTGTATGCCGGAAACCATTTGCACTTTTTCTTTAGGATGAAGGAATTTTAATTTTCTCTCTGAAAACATAGGGCTTCATGATCGAGAACGTCATTTGATAGAGTGCTTTAATTAAGGTCGTATCTCGTATCTGACCTAGCAAAAAATAATAATTTAAAATCCCCAGAACATAACAAGCAAACAAACAAATAAAAGAAGGAGTATGGTTGGCCTAAGCTGGATTATATAGCGACTTTGTCATCACTTGGTGACACCTCGCACTGTGGCGATTTTTTAATTTGTAATTCAGGCCCCGGTTGTTCTAAGGCTGGATAACGCAATCCACCTGATAAATCGCTATCCAGTGAATAACTACAAAACAAACCGCGCTATACACTGGATAGTGATTTATTCGGTGGAGAGCGTTATCCGCCTTTCGAACAACCCGGGCCAGCTGTGTTGCGCTGCATTCGACGGAAATTGATATGATTGAACAAAGGGTGAATAAAACCGTTCGGGCACGTACATTCACACGCCCGCCATAACCCGCCATATGATATGATAATTACTTTTAACACTTACGAAACATAGTTTCTTTGGTTATCTTAAAGTAAACAAATTCCAACTTCAAGAACAAAAAGAATATATGTTATTTTGGTGTTTTTTGTTGCAGTGAGGAAGTTAGCAACGACCTCTTTTCCACTAATATTTGATGGCCCAGCTAAATTGATTCAAGGCAGAGCAGAAAAATAAAATGATGAATTATTTGTCATTCTTCAATGTAAACTAATATTTACACATAGTTCAAATACGCCATGTTTATCATAGTTTGAACTTCGCGTGATACTTCCTCTATCTTTCGTTCTTGGCCCGCGTTCTAGGTTCTTGACCAGCGGTATCACATGCTAAGACTTGGTAACCGCGCCTTTTGAGCGATGTCCTTGGCAACGAAACAAATCAGAGGCAACCATGTTTTCTGTACAAGACAGCGACAACCTGTGTACCGCAAAATTGTGTTGTTTTTAGTGACATTCTAGGTACTGACTCACTTGTGAAGCGTTGAAAAAGGAGTTGAACTGCCCAGAAGGTGTTTCCAACGTCCAATCCGCATTCATAACGGTTAAATTTTGTAAATCACTCCTTCCATCGAGATGTCGATTGCTGTAGCGACTCCGAGGCATTGCTTCGGCCTGAAGGCTGATGTCGCTGACAATATTTGTTATCTGGACGAGCAGACGATCATTTATCCATCTGGATCGAACTGCATTTTATTCAACATCGATCAGAAATCGCAAAGATTTATTCCCGGGACTGACAAAAGCGCTGGAATGACTGCGTTGGCTGTCAGTCCGAATCGAAGATATGTCGCTATCGCGGAGAAAGGAGAAAAAGCCACCATAACCATTTACGATCTTAACACGCTGAGAAAGAAAAAAGTACTTAGCTCTGCGGAGGTGCAGTCCACCGAATTTGTGAGCTTGGCATTCTCGCCGGATTCAAAATATCTTGTGTCTCAAGGTGGAAGGCCTGACTGGACCTTGTTGTACTGGACTTGGGAGAAAGCTAAAGTAATGGCTGTCACAAAATCTACAAATCAGATGAATTCCCCTGTTTATCAGGTAATTAATATTAGCGAACTTTCATGTGAAGTGCGTTGCCTTCCTTTTGTCTTATTTAGAAGAGTGGGAAAGAGTGCAAAGAGTGGGAACTACATGTAGTTGTATTAGAAGTTTTCTTCAACTACATGTACAAGTCATGTAGCATTGTTCTCATTGTCTCAGACAGTTGGCCAAATTACTAAAGATGGAGCATCTGTCTAAGAGGAACTTGGGAAACTTTAGAATAGGAGTTTGTCTGATAAATATTCATCTGTACATAAATACGGGCAAACAGACAGATCATCCATAGTTTGCCTGTCAGGGCAAACAACCATGACAGTTTATCTGGACAGACAGTCTGTCTGTTTTCCCATAATTTATTTATGCACATTCATGGGTCTCATTAAGGGCCGGTACTGGGCAAATTGACTGGTTTTGGGGATGAGTTTGCCTGCCTGGTTTGACCATCTAGAGGAAAGTTTTTCGTATGGTAGAAGTTCAGTTCAAATAGTTTTGCCCACCTGTGATAACCAGTTCTCCTCCTTCTGAAAACCTTAGTGAAACCCCTGCGCAGATGATCAAATTATTAGATGAACTCCCATTCTTTGTCCAAGTTTGTCAAAGACAGATTATTAGTCTCTAGCATAAATTCAATCATTGCAAGCTTACCATAGAGTAAATTAGTTTTAAACCGTCTTCTTGCCTTTGTTCTTGCAGGTGACTTTCAACCCGCAAGACAACACTCAGCTATGTGTGGTGGGCAATGGAATCTTCAAGTTGTTCCGCTATAGCGAGGGAAATCTAAAGCAATTTGCTTTCCAGAAAATGGAACCACAGAACTTTCTGTGCCAGGCATGGGTTTCTGATGAAAGAATCATAGCTGGAACAGATACAGGCAGACTTTTGTTGTTTGAATCTGGGGAACTTAAAAATGAATTCAATGTTCATGGTGGTGCTGCCAATGCATCCGCTCCCACAAGGTAGGGATTTAGTGATTACAGCTTAAGGTAATATTGTGCACTCTTGGTTGGTTCTGACTGGTTCTGATCAAGTAAACAGTTAATGTTGTTTCTTACGATTATCTCACTGTTTGATGAGGTGTAGAAAAAAATATAGCTACAGTAATAATAATTTTTAATATATATTAACCCACATGTTAGTAATGTTCTTCCTCTCAAACTATTCATTTTATATTCATTTGATTTATTTTTTTTTTTTTATGGAACACACAAAAGCTAGTTATAATACAGTTGTTTACAGCTCATACTTCTTACATCGGTTGATTTGTTTTCAGCGACTTAAAGAAAAGAAAATTAACTCATCACTGTACAGTACCAGTTAATTAACAATAATAATATTAAACTATTTATATTATTGATTCAGCTTTGTACAGCAGGCTCTACTTTACTTTTCATTCTGTTACTTAAGAAAATCAGGTTCATGGACAGAAACATAGTATAAAATAGCTACATGTATGTCAAGGTTTGCACATCCTGAAAAAATTAGCCTACATTTTTCAAGTTAGTCATTTGTAATCCATGTCAGTCTTCTCCATCCTTAACCATCTTTGTTCCTTTACAGTTTATGATTATCTCTTTGATGTTTTTCTATCTTAGTAAACTATTATTTTCAGGTTTCTATCAATTTAATTAAAGTCCTGAGCTCCTTTGATGAACCACTTCAAAGAGGTCATGCTTCTCTAACTTTTCACTCAAACAATAAAAAAAATAAGTCCTACCATTCAATCTACTATACTGAATTTTGTAAATATATGAAGTTTCATATGAACCCATTGAACTCATGGAAATATGGGCCCCCAAACTTGCCAACTTTTGCAAAGAAATGTATACATACAGGGGTTGATTTCTTTGTAAAAACTGGCAATTTTGGGGTCCCTTAATTCCACAAGTTTGCAACAAAACTCTTATGAAAATTTGCTAATTTTCTAAATTCAGTATGATAAATTGATCTATGGGAGTGATTATTATGAAAGACACAAAAAATTGTCACTGTTGCGTGACATCATCAAAGTGGTACATTGTAAGTGTTTTGTTTTCATTACATGCACTTTTAATATTTCGTTCTCATTACACACACTTTATGAGATCCAGTTGAATAACTGCGAGTAATTTTACATGCAATATCTTGTCTACTGTGTGTAACTACAGGTATGTAATTACACACATTTTCGTGTATTTGCGTGTAAGGTGTGTGGACACTGCGTGTAATGTGCGTGTAGTACACGCGCTTTACGCACATGTAATGCTGCAATCCCTTTGACCGGTACTGTATATCTTTTTCAGGCAAAGTATGGCCAGTGTTCCTGAAAGTGGCATCAGTCAAGATGCTCTGCCACAGGTGACCTGTATCATTGCTTTCTCAAAAGGCTTCATCTGCTCGGGTGGTGCAGGAACTGTACATCTCTTTGAAAAGACGGAGGAAAAAGACTTCTACAAGAAGGCCCGAGAAATAAAGATTCCAGTTGACACACAGAGCCCCGACCTGCAGGTGTCAGAAAGTCAAGAGATCGTCAATCTGACTGTGAGTCCCTCAGAGGAGACGCTGGTTTGCAGCACAAAGTCAAGTCAGCTGTATTGTATCACCATGTCTACAGCTGATCTTGGAAAGGTAAGAAATGCGTGATATGCCTATTATACATGTGCTACGTACTTGTTTAGTGTTGTTGCATTTGACATGTTACTGACAGTCAGATATATCAAGGAGTGTGCTGTTACATGTAAATGTATACCAAGGCTGTCATTAAGGTTTGATTCACCTGTATAATACAGTCTTGATCTTTCACACCCATAGTAAACTTGTTACTTTACGGGTGAATTTTACTTGCAACTTTGCCTGTAGCATCAAGTACCCATCAAGCGTGATCAGCGGTAACAGGTATTACTGGTAACAGCCCTTATTGATAGTGCTGTGTATATGTACAGTGTATGTCTCTTGGACAACTAACTACTGTACGCCACCCCTCAACCCCCCATTTGCTAAAGGGCACATGTATGTTATATGTTTTCTATATACAAAATTCCCATTCTTTCTGGAACTGTGTGTTACCCTTGACATAAGCCTTACAGGTTTATCATTAAGTGACTGGGACAGCATACAATCATGTACATACATGTACAGAGTTTATAAAAGGTGTGGTTACCCTGTGATTCCCATTTCAGGAGATCCTTTACTTCCCTGGTAAGACAAAGAATGAAAGAACAAAAAAAAGTTTGTTTTAGTAGGTTTGCTCTGATTGCCTAGTCTACTTGAGGTGTCAATTAATATGAATTCAACTGACTTTATGTGCAGCTTGTGTCTGTGATAAAAGAGCTAGATGTTCATATTGTCCTGCTGATGCACCTATCTAGACTCAATAATTTACAAATATGCATTATGCCTTTAAAGAAATTTTGTAAAATTACTGGCATGTATTTTAAAGTAAATCTGTAAATAATTTTTTTAGAGATTTTATTTAAAAATTATAAGTTGTTTGAATATAATTAAAACATTATAAATAAAATTAATTACACTTGTTTTTGAAGATAATTTTTTAATGATCTGCTTAAAATAGAGAAAAGAGCTTCAAATTAAATTAAAATGTAATATCAGGCACAATCATGTAAGATACATCTCTTTTTAAAATTAAACCTTTAAATGAAGGAATCATCCTAAATAGAAAAGTTAATTCCAAAGTGATTTAAAGAATATGAAGATTCTAAATTAAAAATTGAATTTTCAATAAAGTTATACAAATTTGAATATCTCAAGCTAAAAATACATGTTTGTAAAATGTAACAATGTAAGCTTTGTTTAAAAATACTTAAACTTTCAAAATTATAAACCGTAATTGTATTGTTTACATGATTATGTTCATAACATGAAAATGCTTTGTTTACTTACAGAGAGGAAAGAGAGGAAAAATGAAGACGAGAAAAATAACTGTTATTGTTAGTACTGTTTGCACAAAACATTACTTCTTTATGTAAAGCGCCTAAAGTGATTTAAACAATTTAAATTTTTCCGAAGACTGATAAAGCTAATATAAAACTAGTCACTTTTCTGTATTTTTTGTTACTTTTTTCTTTTCGTAACTTAGTATGAAGTAGTGAGACATTCTTTATAGTGTACAATTTTTCAGTTTAATAATTGTAACCATCATTACATGTATACTATTTATTATTAAATTACTTACTGCCTACATGACTCAACCAATCTTGCCTTATTCACAAATGTTTACAGGCATCTAGGCTTGTTTGGTCTTGCCAGGGGTATTTTCTTTTTTTCCTCGACTTTTTTTTTGCCAAAATACAATCCATGGCTCAACCAAACTCTCATGATATACCGCCCTCCGTGAAGTGTACTTAACAGTTATAATAGGGCCATATTTGCTTTGTGGTGGTAAGTACAATATGTTGATGTCAAAGTTCTTTGCATAATGTTTTTGTTATATGTATTTCATGACAGGGCGATATAGCAACTTTCGAGTTGCTGTCACAGGCATTCCACCGTGGCGTCATCACTGGTATGGATGTGTGCATAAGGAAACCATTGATCGCGACTTGTGGTTTGGACAGATCAGTGAGGATATGGAACTACGAAGCTTGGTGAGGTTTTTATGTGGAAAATAACTCAATTATTTTGTGACATTTTTCAGTGTAGTTTTGTCTGCAGTTGGTGTGCAATCTCTGCATGCAAGATTGTCTCTTCTCAGAACTGTTGACAGATCTGTGTTATGCCTATGTTACATGTAGAATGTTCAAGTAAATTTAGCATCACATCTATTAATACGGTAGTTTACGGTCTCCCCTAATTAACTGAAAGCCATTGCTTGGTCAACCACTACATGTACATGTGGCTGCAGTAGACAGTGTAATTCCTAGATTATCTCTCATTAATATTAGAGACAGAACTTGACAATATTTTTGAGGTGAATAATGAACCTCAGAAACTTAAACTTGTACTTTAATTTTAGATTAACTAGTCGTGAATTAATTAATCAGGGAACCAGGAAGAACACAGCATCCTTCGTGAAAATTCTGCCCTTCATTGCATCTTGGAAAATCGCAAATAGAGAACTTGTTACAGTTTGCTCTTCATTCAATGATTCACGTAATTTTATAAATATCCTCCTCGTGGTCTTTTAGATGCATTTCATGTTTTTACAAGACAATCATAATTTAAGCACCGTTTTGACAAAACAATGCAGCAGAATTCTCATGATTAGTGCCTCTTTGAGAGACTGTACTGACCTAGTGAAGTTAGCCTGCGAGCAGGCTTACCTCTGAGTCACACGTACCATCAATCCGGTGGGAGAAGTCTGGTACAGAGACGCGTGTGTTCCCCAAATATGAGTCTGCTCGCAGGTTATAATAAAGTTAATTGTTGCCTTGCAGCTCACTGGAACAGTATAAAGAATTCCAAGAGGAGTGCTACAGCATAGCGCTTCATCCTTCAGGCTTGTACATCTTGGTTGGATTCAGTGACAAGTTACGGCTTATGAACCTGCTGATTGACGACATCAGGTCCTTCAAGGAATTTACCATCAGAGGCTGTAGAGAGGTTAGTGTGTCTACAGTACCGGTTAGTCGAGTTCTGGCCCATTCTCTGTCACACAACGCTACGCGCTTGAGGGATGGTCCCTCTGTCCCTCCCGAGAGAGTAGCGTTGCGTGACAGAGAGAGGGCCAGAACTAAACTACAGTAACGTGCGAACATCGCACGCGCGTCTTAAACGCAATTAACGTAAAAACAAATGTTCCATTGTGCGCTTTGTTTAACGCACTAGGTACATCCCCCCTGGGGGAGGAGTTGACTCCCATATAAAAGGGCGGGGTTGCCTGTCGGAAATTTATGAAAATTACCCGTATGAGATACCAAGATCCTGTTTTGTGGGCGTGGCTTCAAATTTTTTTTCACCCCTAAGAGGAACCAATTCTGAAACAACAAATTATTTCTTGTCATATTTTTTGGGGGCTCAATATTGTAAACGTACCACAAAAGCTCCCGCTGTGAACCTTTTGGGGCTGAAACCCTCAGAGATACCAAAACCGCTTTTTAACTCCTTTAAGTTACATGTGCATGTACGACGGGCACCCCCACCGTTTTGTATGGGAGTCGCCCTTGGGGGTACACGCGCGTTTTTGAACGCGTTAGCTATTTTTGGTCGTAGCCAATATTTCTGTTGTGACACAATATTTCAGCCAAATATAGGAAAACAGACTCGAACACGAGCAATAGCGTTATAAATCAATTTTGGTTGGCGGACATGTACAATGTATCTCTAAAGGATACCATACAAAACTAGTCTTGGTTAGGGGAGACGAAGCAAAAATGAGACAGAGATTTGTGAAGGTATCCATCATTTCATACATCAAAGTACTATGAGATACATGTAGCCTGCGTTGCGAGGTTCTCGTACGAATGCAGAATTTTCTGCCTATTGGCCGGGGCGAAAATTGTGGCGTTGCAGAGCAAAATGAAATACGCAAATCAGTGCATTTTCACTTTTGTCGCAACCTACATGCAGGCTTGTAATCTGCAAAGCATCGTTGTTAAATCGATTTCAAGACTATTCAATCGTCTTGAGAGCGATTTAACAACGGTTCTTTGCTGCTAATCGAAAAATGATATACTGCCTGGCTGTACACTTTATTTACAGATTGACACACGTTTTAAAACCTTCTCAAAGTCGCTTAGAATTCCTGTGTATTGTACTGTATGCTACTAAATGGGGTAAATGTTTCAAAACTCAACTTAGCGTTAAGTAAGGGCTAGGCCCGAAACGTCTGCTGGATACATCGTTTTTAATTTGGCACTGAGTTATTACTATTTCGAACTTTTGAACTGTTTACTGTGCCACGCAGCAACTAATCCTTTTGGATTACAAATATTTGGATAAAGTGTTGTCGTTCTTGTTGTACATTACAAGTATCTATGGAATTTTACAAAGCAGTGTCAAGCTCAAGCGATAGAGTTGTTAGCAAAACTAAACTAAGACGTGAACAATAAAACTGTGAGACTCGAAATTCAAATCAACACACTGTAGCGACACGAGCGCTTTTGAAAATTCGACCAATACGCAGTCTAGGCGCACTTGGATTCGCGCGCGGGGTTGATACTCGCGTGTTTTAAACACGAATTTTGGTTTACTTATCTCTAAGCGGAACTGTGTCAACGTCTTTTGTGCAAACAGTCGATGCAAAAGTGAGACAGGAAGTTATGGATGTAGACGTAAATTCACGCAGTAAGCGTTTTGTGGTTTGCTGCTTTTTGGCCGGGGCGAAAATCGTGGCTTCAGCGAGCAAAATGAAATTTGCAAAGACTTTCAGAATCGGTGCATTTTCACGTTTGTTGCAACTTGTAATCGACAGAGCATCGTTGTTACATTGATTTCAAGACCATTTAATAGTCTTGAAAGCGATTTAAAAACAATTCTTTGCTGCTGATCCGAAAACGGTATGCTGCCTTGCGGAACATTTTCGTAACAGATTGTCGCGCGTTTTAAAACCTTTTGGTACTTCAAGGTAAAGGTAAGCTGAAGTCTGCATACGAGCCAAGTGGCCCACCAGGCCGGAGCTTATCCCGGTTTCCTTAACATGAAGCGACTAGGAGTATTTCTACTCCCCCCTGGATGGGATGCTAGTCCATCGCAGGGTTACCCCCAGCATTAAATTCGGCGGTACCCATTTATACACCTGGGTGGAGAGAGGCACTGTGAGAATTAAGTGTCTTGCCCAAGAACACAACACAATGTCCCAGACCAGGGTTCGAACCCGGATCGCTCGACCCGGTGACGAGCGCACTAACCATGAGGCCATTGCGCCTCCACTTGGTACTTCAAGGCGATGTTATAAAGCTTAAAGAAGAGACTTTGCGCCTTGTTCTCAAAGAACTCGTGCGTATTGCAATGTTTTGCTGAAATTCAAAAAGTTTCATGAAGCATTGAAAAAGAGCCGCAGCTTACTTGTTTTTCTCTGTACTAAACTCCAATTTGATGGTTTAGCTTTCGGCTTGATCTTTCTCACCTTTTCTTTATTTGCGTGCAAGTATCACGTGTTAAATGACTTTAAGGGTTGTGCTGAAAATTATTTGCTGACTTTTACTTTGCAGTGTTCGTTCAGTAATGGCGGTCATCTATTTGCCGCTGTGCATGGCAATGTTATTCAGCTGTACTCCTCAACAACATTCGAGAACGTTGGCAACCTCAAGGGACACAATGGAAAGGTATTTAATCACATTTTTTAACATGAAGAAATTAACGTTTCCTTCCCCTACTTCAGAGAAGTCAGGGACTGGATCCGAAAAATTCCATTTTAATGACGTAGCTCTTCGGAGATCCGTGCAGTGCCTCTGATTGGTTGTGCGTTACCACGCTACACGATTGGCTCAAACAACCCGCGCTACTTTTTCATCCAGTCAGAAGTAAAATCAAAACCAATCGTGACTCGCTCGCATACGTTTCCCGCCCTTTGCGTCAGCTACATGTATTGCTCCTAGTTTTGATTGGTTCTCTGGATTGTCTAGGTCGGTTGTGATTCGCTAGAGTGATTATTTTGATTTTAGTTTTACGACGCTCGATTGAAAATTGCTCTCAGCCAAATTAAGTTTCATAAGCGAAATTTAGCTGAATACGGACACCAAAGGCGCATACAGTAGTTTAGTGTTTATGTTATGGAGATGTCCATATTTTAGAGGTAGAGATTTTATCAATTCTGGTTTGTCTGTGACAAAGTGAAGTGTCCATAATTTAGAAGAGGCTGTATTAGTGAGATAACTGTCCTTAAAGGAGCTCAGTCGCGGCTTTTTTTAGTTATTTTGGCCATGTATAAAATTACCCTTAAATTGAAGGAAACCTGAAAATGGTACTTTCCTAAGAAAGGAAAACACCAAAGAGGTAATAATAAACCATAAAGGAACAAGGATGGTTAAGGATGGAGAAGATTAACACGGATTACAAACGAATAACTTGAAAAATTTAGGCTAAACTTTTCAAGAGTGTTTAAATCCCAATGCACAATGTACATGTAAACTCGTTCAGTTTCCCATCTCAGTAGCTTTTCGAATTCAACAATGTTTATCTTGCTTATTATAAGAACTGTCATTTTAAGGTTTTTGTCAACTTTGAGCTCAATTTTGCAAATCACAAAATACCTTCAGATCGCTTGAATTTGTTCTGTATATATCGCCTAACTAATTCTTATGATCCATGGCTAATTTCATAGGTTCGCCAAGTGATCTGGAGCCAGGATGATAGTAAAATTATTTCCTGTGGTATGGACGGTGCAGTGTACGAGTGGAATGTGACCAGTTACAAGCGTGAAGGCGAGAGCGTGCTCAAGTCCTGTAGCTACACCAGTGTGGCGGTCTCCCCCGACAGTAGGACCACTTTTGCTGTGGGCTCGGACAGGACGCTCAAGGAGATTTGTGACTCGCAGGTAAATAAGTTAGTTTAAAGGAGCTCAGTCACGGTATTTTAAACAAAATTACCTTTAAACTTAAGTAAACTTGAAAATAATAGTTAAAAACGATAGAAAAACACTTAAGAGATGATACTAAACCATAAAGAAACAAGGATGGTCAAGGAATGAATGTGGAATACACACGAATTCATGTCTCCGTCATGCAGCTTAAAACTCACACGGTTACCCGAAACCCCTGATATGTTGGACCGTAAATTTGGTTTGATATTCTGCGGAAGAGGCTAGAAAAATTCAAGTCTTTGCCTAATTAGGGACGTCCAAGCTAAGCCTCTCAAAAGAAGGAGACCTATCTTGGGGCAAAATCATTTTTAAGTGACCGTTACAAGTATTGTGGTTTCAATAAGAGTAACGTGTATGGATCAAGGCACGGTTGTTGTGAAAATTCCTAGTTGTTTTTGAAAGCTGTTTTTATAGGTCTGACCAAGTTAGCCTTGTACTTTCTCAGGGAAAAAAGAAAAAAAAAACTAGAAAAAAGCCTACTACTTTTGATCTAAATGCAAATCATGTTTGTCTTCAACAGATTCTGCGTGAAGTGCCAGCAAGTGACATCGTGTTGACGCAGTGCGTGATGTCACGTTCCGGTCGAATGCTCTTCGCTGGCACCAGCTCAGGGACCCTGCGCGCGATGAAATTTCCGCTGACCGTTCCTGGAGAGTGGCAGGAGCATCAGGTGCATTCCAAGCCCATCACCAAGGTAACCATTTCACAGGTTCTTTTACGAATAATCATGGTACTAGGTTTTTGTCCACTTGTCACTCGAATTTCTGGGGGATTCCGTCTTAAGCTCATTTCAAAGTGATGATGGAAGGAGATATCTCCTAAATAATTTCTTGAAACAAAATATTCGCCCTCAAGATTTTTTCCTGTCGTCTATTAGTGCTTATAACTTATTCAATGTGCACTGTATCTTCATTTTCCAGATGCGCATGTCTTTTGACGATCAGTACCTGTTCACAGTGTCCGAGGACGCATGTTTGTTCATCTTCAAAGCCGTGGACAAGGAAGGCAGAGGAATGAAACGTGACAAGGAAGTGGGGTACGCCGAGGAGATCCTTATCACCAAATCAGACTTGGAAGAAAAGGTGAGGACGAAAAGATACGTGAACCTTTTCTGGTGTTGCAAGGACACTTTCATTCTGCACGCTTTGCGGACGTATCCTTGTGCATTGTCTGGCGTTTGCTGGTACTGACATGAGTATGGTGTCTTCGCACAGCACAGATAAAATGATTCATTAGCTTTAACAATAGTAATGACGAGGGCGCAGCCCGAGTTAACTATCACGCATAGAAATCGAGAGCGAATAATCTCATTCTTTTAGTGTAAATCTACTAGTCGTTCAAAACTTTATGTAACTCCTCTTCACAGACACTTCGAAAACGCCAAAAAGCGGCTGTCATCTTATTAACAAGGGCACACTGCTATGCTATTGACTATCTATCACAGAATAGATAGTGAGTAGCGTAGACAATCAGAGAACGGCATTCGTGATAGAACGCTAGTAGATTAATACTAAAACCTGTTATAGGTTAAGGAGAAAACAGACTTTTGTCGCTTTTGGAATGTAAAGGGTAACGTTCAGTTTTTATTACTCTTTTAAAACAGAACTCCATGATGGCCGAGCTGAAAACGCGCGTTGAAGAACTCAAAATGGAAAACGAGTATCAACTGCGACTCAAAGACATGAACTACAACGAGAAGATCAAAGAACTGACGGAGAAGTTCATACAAGAAATGGAATCGCTGAAAACTAAGAACCAAGTCCTGAAGACTGACAAGGACAAAGAAGAAGCGAAACACGAGGAGGAAATTGCTGACTTTTTGGAAAAACACGGCAAAGAGTTGCAAGACTTAGAGTCAGCGAACAACCAGAAACTCATGTCTGAATACGAGAAATATCAAGAACTACAGGCTAAGAGCCAGAAGATGCAAGAAGATTATGAGCGACAGTTGACGGAGATGGAGGAATCTAAAGAACAGGCGTTGGAGCAGCTGACCGAGTATTATGAGAATAAACTCGAGGAAAAAAGCGCCCAGCTGGAACAGGTAATGACCAAGTTTCCTTAAGCCTCCAGACTACCCCCCCCCCCCAAAAAAAAAATAAAAAATAAAAAAATAAAAAAATAAAAACAATTCCCCCTAGGAATAACCACTAAAATTAAGCCCTCTCTCCACAAAAATTATTTCCTCCCAACAGAGACAAGCCCCTAAATCTTTGTCGCTACCATCTTCACAATCCCTTCCTCTCCTCCCGCGCTTTCTTCTGAATTGTCGGTTTATTTTAAGTGTCATCATTCGTCTTATCGAATTTCTCGTAAAGTGCACGCCGTACTGTGCACTATGTTTTATTCTCATTGTATCAATTCTTTTGACAAGCGAAACTACGACCTGCAGGTGTTTGGAAACAGTTGTAAAGTCCGCGGTCAGTTCATTTCATGGACTGAATTTCGAGTGAGCCGAGTGAGCGACATTTTCTTTAAAGCCGTTGCTCAGCAACACGACCTTTCTGATGGCGTCATGCTGACGCGACAACTTCCAAATTAAAGTATTTCCATTCTTGTTCCTCTGAGTAAAAAAAATTGTATCAGGCGTTTGTTTATTTTTCATGACATTTGCTGCCATTTTCCCACACAGTCACAAGACGAGTCTCGGCAGCAGCTACGAGAATACGAAGAAACAAAGAAACAAATTGAAGAAGATGCAGACCGTGAAATCCTGGACATCAAAAACAAGTACGAACGAAGGCTGAGAGAAGAAAAAGAGGCTAACCTGAGGCTGAAAGGCGAAACAGGGATTATGAGGAAAAAGGTAAACTGGATCTTTTGTAGTGTGGGTAAACGGACGGGATCATCACCCTTCTTTCCCTGCAGTACAGGGGAAGATAAAAAATCCGCGTGTTTTTTCCTTCCCCTCCCTCCTCCCCAATTTCTTTGCCCCACGCCTACTCCCTTGGCAGATTTTCCCTCGCCCAGACCGCCCACTTATTACCTAGTCTAAGATGGCGACCTTACGGAAAAAGGTGCACTTGCTTGCCTAAAATATGCCTGCATTGCCGGCTAGCTCATGTTCTGAACACGGACCGTAGAGAGACGTTCAAGATTCGACACCAAGTCTTCCATAATATGAGCCTTTGAGGACTCTGATTTGTAACAAAACGTCACAGGTGTTTCAACAGTTTTCCTGTTGACAGTTGCTGGGAAAGAACATTGTAGCTAACAAGATGTTCGAAGTGCGATCTAAACACCGCTTTACTGCTTTTTCTTCCTGTTTAGTTTACAAGCCTTCAGAAGGAGATCGACGATTACAAAGCTGAAATACAACGGCAGCAGAACGAGAACAACAAACTGCAAGGAGTGATCAAGTCTCTAGAGAAAGACATCTATGGACTGAAGAAAGAGATCCAGGAACGAGACGAAACCATACAGGATAAGGTACAATAGCGGTCCTGCTTGTTTTTTCTGCTTGGCTGACTGTCTGTCTGTCTATCTGATTGACTGACCGACCGACCGACCGACCGACCGACCGACTGACCGACCGACCGACTAGGCTCGATTTCCGCCGCTTTCTCGAGTCCAGTCTACGTTCCTCCCCGAGATGAGTTCGGGGGAGGAGCGCGGGCTCTTTTCCCGAACAGCGGCTGGTAATCGAGCCTACCGACCGACCGACCGACTGACTGACGGACTGTCTGACTCTCTGTTTGACTGACTGACTGACTGACTGATTGTATGAATGAATGAATGAACGAACGAACGAACGAATGAATGAATAAGCAGCTGACTTATTAATTGATTGATTACCTGACTGATTGATTGATCGACTAATTGATTGATTGATTGATTGATTGATTGATTGATTGATTGATTGATTGATTTGTATTAGAAGCAGTTAAACCTATCACTTATTAAAGCTGCCAATCTCTCCCTAGGAAAAACGAATATATGATTTAAAGAAGAAGAATCAAGAGCTTGAGAAATTCAAGTTTGTTTTGGACTACAAAATAAAGGAGCTGAAAAAACAAATAGAGCCCAGAGAGAATGACATTAAAGCCATGAAAGAACAAATACAAGAGGTAAGCCAAAATCAAGCCCGTATTTTTTCACGTGAACAGCTCTGATCGGAACCAGATGAAGACTGAAGTAACGCGAAAACGAAACTATTCATGATGCGAAATATCGCAGTGCCAAAATTTGTAAGAATTCAAAACAATCATAAGTCAAAGTGAAATGATTAACTGGAGGCAAGGGAGAGAAGCACGGAGGGGGTTTCATGCGCTAGAAGACACGTAAAGTGTTGTGCGTGAGGAAAAAATGTCACGGATAGCAAGGGTGAGAAAATTCATGTTGTCATGATTGGTTTTGATTTTGTATCCTGCGTGGTAACCGAGAAGATACAATCTCTGCTTGAATTGGCATATTAAACGGACACAATCAAAATGTAAAATTTTAAGTAGATTCTTAACTAACTCTAGAAAATCTTGAGAGGGCATGAGATTTTGGCTATCAAAATAAAGTTGCTTTGCGCGCGCGTGCGTGCGTGCATAACATTGCGGCTGACTGTGTCGTCATATTTGAACAACCAGGTTTATTGTGCCGGCGAAAGGAGATCTTGCAGTTGTAGTTACAAAGAAAGCAAACTTTGCAACCTATGGGAACAGTTTCGGTTACATGATATTTAAGGAAGAAGTGCGCTAACTTAATTTTTTTTTCCTTTCTATTTTTCAACAGATGGAGAGTGAGCTTGAACGGTTTCACAAGCAAAACACGAGCTTGGAGTTGAACATCACCGAGCTTAGACTTAAACTGAAGGCTACCGACAAAGAAATGCACTCTCAAAGGCAAAGGGTAAATAACGTCACTGATCGCCATTGCAGTTCTTCATTAGGTTTTTCCTCTCTCTGCTTTTGTTTCACTTCTTTACTTTTCATGGCTGATACAATTCTCTACCTGTGTTCCGTTTATTTTGATTTTTACCGCCCATCGGGAATTTTCCGTTTTTAAACGTTAAGATAAAGTTCTGTGTTTGTGGATAAGAAATGTTGTTCGCTTGAACTTTCAGATGAAAGCTTTTGTTTTGTTTTGCTTTTTTAATTTCTTCTTGGCAGAAAGTCTAGATATTTGTCGTGTGACACGAATGTTTGGTTTGCCATTAATTTTCTCTTCTGTTTTTTTTTTCTCCTCAGTTTCTCTATTATTTTCTACTCTCTAATTATGCTTTCGTATTTAATCTTAGGTTGGTGATGTCGAAGCTATTGTGAAGAGATTTAAAACTGACCTCCACAACTGCGTTGGCTTTATACAAGAACCGAAGAAACTGAAGGAGAATGTCAAGTCTTTATATCAAAAATATGTCCAGGATGAATCGGTAAGCACCTCGAAATTCTTCTCAATTTAGAACGCTCCTCTGATCAGGGCTGTAGGCTGAAACAAAAAGTTTTAACTGAGGCAATGTCCGTGAAAAAAATATGACAGACTTACTGCCCATGGTAAGATTCCCTACCTAAGTATTTAGGGTGTTTACGATGACAACAAACAACAAAAACGAAAAAAAAAAAACATGTCCGAGGCAAGCGCTTCCTCTTGCGTGTTACTAGCGACGGCCCTGCTGATGATTGTCGTGAAACCAGGACCAACGTAATTGAGTCTGACCAATCAACGCAAAGAGACATAAAACGATGAACCAATCACAACCCAAAGTAAAACATGCAACAGGTGCAAGCCTGGTCCCACGCGTCATACAACTGGTGCTAAATGCGCGAAAAAATGCAACCGGTGCTAAGCGCGGGAAAACGTAGAACCGGTGCCAAGCGCGGGGAAACATGGAACCTGTAACAAGGCGAGAAACGTGTATTCCATTAAGGGGGCCAAGCGTCGTCTGGCCAGTATTAAGCGTGGGAAAACTCGTTTCATTCAATCTCGTTTTCGTTACTACATTAGACCATGTACACACGAGTCGCCACCTCAATGAAATCTTGTGCGATCTTTTGCCTGTTCACCTGGTAATTTTGTCGTATTTTTAGCTGGATTCTGCTGGCGTGGACGCGGACATTCAAAGAGAGTACGCGCGTCAGAGAGAACATCTGGAGAGAAGTGTAGCGTCCTTGAGAAAGAAGCTTGCCAAGGATTCCGAGATCCACAGAGCAGATAACGTCAGAATTATGCAGGTGGGGAATTGAGCCGTTAGCGTGATAGATTTTCATCTGAAATGCAGTCTGCTTTGTTGGCCGTTGTTCAGTGTCGTTGCGTTCGACTCGCGTTTTCCTCGCGTTCATCTTGCGTTTTATTGAGAATCTAAGAAACCACTTGCTTTTCTTGCTTGTTTAACTTTCGATTCTCGCATTGAAGTACCAACAACACTAATTTCGACGCAAGTTGATAACGTAAATTTAGCTATTAATCACAAGGAAATCTTCTGTTTCACTGAATTAAAAGTATTCTATTTTCTCTTCTAACGCTAATTTTTCTTGCAGGAAAACGTTACTCTCATCAAAGAGATAAACGACCTCAGACGCGAGCTCAAAATCGCCCGCACTCAAGTCCATGACCTGGAAACCGCGTTAGGTGTCATGCGCAAACAACAGCAATTCCCCGAAGATGAGGACCCTAGCAACTCGGAGAACAAACGCAACATGTCCGACGAAAATTTAGAGATGGAAAAGATGATTGATATGCAGAAAGTCGAGATTAGAAAATTACGCGTCCAAATAAAAGATATGGAGACCGTCATCAATTCCCGACCGCCCTCTGGATCGAGGTTACCACCTATGGCCGTGAATTAAGATTTTGCAGAGAAGTTTCCATTTTCTCTTCGTGCGAGTGTTACGGACTTTTTGAAAGACTGAGAGTTAAAAACTACTTCTTCTTTCTTTTTTGTTATTAGCCGATTTTTTTTTATTCAGCTGCACATGTAAATAGCCAAACTCGATATAGAAATTGTGGACTAAAACTTAAGTGCTCGAGTTGGTATCCAAACAGCTTTTTAACCGAATTGTATATTATCTGAGCTTATCCAAAGAGGCTGTAAATAAATCTGTATTTTCAATTTGGAGAGTTCCACTGGTGTGCATTATTTATAAGGATTATAAACATGCATCCCTCCTCGAATGGCGCGGTAGCGTCGTGTTTGTTTTCTACGAAAAGCAGAAATTTGTTCTACCTTGTGAAACGTTTGCGCTAAACATTACGGTTTGTGCATCTTGAAAAGTTAGCCTAAATTTTTCAAGTTCGTCGTTTATAATCTCTGTCAGTCTTCTCCATCCTAAACCATCCTTGTTCCTTTATGGTTTAGTATTATCTCTTTGGTGTTTTTCTATCTTAGCAGACTATTATTTTCAGATTCCTTCAATTTTAATTTAGTTTTGTACGTGGCCAAAATGACAAAAACACTGTAACTGATCTCCTTTAAAAATCGCACGAGGGCGCTGGGATCTTGGTATAGGGGAGTCCTTGTTTACAACATCTGCCTCATTAGCATAAGCAATTCAGTTTCTGATCGAGCTACAAATAAATTAGTTGTGAGCATTGAAAGGACATAGTACGATTAACTCTGCCAATGAATATGAGCCTGATGTATTGCATACTTTTTGTGCAACACGGGTTTAAAAATGTAGATCGCGATCTACATCTCAAGTGACTACATCGTGAGACAAACGATAATACACTTTATTATTAAGTATTGCATTCTGTTAAATGATTTTCAAGTTTATTCTAATTCTACTGTGAAGACTGCAAGATCGACAAACAGACTCCTTGTCTTTTAGAGTCCCAAGTCAATGTGAGTTGAATTTATGATCTACCAAATTCTGAAGTTAGCACCACGTATACCTTCCAAACAACAAAACTCAAGAACGCAATAGGTTGAGAGAAGATACGTCATTGTAATCTTCTGACAAATATTCCGAACTAAAAACAGTAGAGATGAATGGTGACCCTTTCTGAGGAGTAAGTTACAACTTTTCACTGAACTATTTCATTTCAAAACTTCACATCATTGTTCTCCACTATTTTAGTCTCGATTGCTAGTGGACTGAAATTTTCTTAATATTTATTATACTCTAATCACCCTGAAACGATTATAAAATATTTTGTAACTAATCTTAATAAACACAAACACAGCATCAGGGGCGGGCATCTCGTTTATTGATGCAGGATACAGCGAGCGTTACATCATCATAAAGAAAATACAGCAGTGAATAAACAGAAAAATTAAAAAGCAAAGTTGAAAGAGATGCCTTCGAGTGGCTCTTGCATAACTTACAAATTCTTAAATAGCCTACTAACCCCTTAGGGATTCACGCCTAAAATACTTCTACAGTTAACACGAACCATACATAGTGAACATACTCCAGTGTAATTAGCGAAACGTTACAAAATATATTTCTAATAACTAAAAATCTGGTCATGTGGAGGCTTTAAAACTACCACAAAAGTTGACAATTGTTGATTACTAGTGAACTGAAATTGCCTCAATATTTATTCTAATAACAAAATCTGGTCATGTGGAGAGTTTAAAACTGCAACGAAAGTTGACAATTGTTGATTGCTAGCGGACTGAAATTGTCGTAATATCTATTCTAACAACTAAAAATCTGGTCATGTGGAGGGTTTAAAAATGCAACGAAAGTTGACAATTGCTGATCGCTAGTGGACTGAAATTGTCTTCATATTTACTCTAATAACTAGGAATCTGGTCATATATAGGGTTTAAAACTGCAACGAAAGTTGACAAATGTTTCAATTCTCGGTCCTGAATTGTCGACTCTCGGCGACCCTCGTCGAGTCTCGAGCGCTCTCGAAAACACGTGGCGACTCGGTAAACCTGTTTCATTCGTTCAAGATAAAGACAACTCGCGTACTCTCAGCCTGTTTTATAACTACGTACACGAGAGCTAAAGAAAAACTGTTATGGACCGTCACTGGGGCGGATCTAGGGGCAGGTTTGGTCGAACGCCCTAAATTAAAAAAAAAAAACAAAAAAAACTTAGACATAACACGCTAACTTGGCCTCAGAATGCCAGAAATCCAATTTCCTGGGACCTCAATTTCAAACTTTTCCGGGAGTGGATGCTACCGGACCCCCGCCTTCTGCGGGGGGATCTCCAACTCCGTCTCTAAAATCCTGTATCCGCCCCAGCGTCATTCTCGTTTAGTCGCGCCTTCAAAACACCAGTCTGTACCGAACACAATTGTGGATAAAATACACATGAACTAACGTGACATAATTGCCTAAAATTGCAGGACTTTTGTTATCCCTCGCCTTGCGTGACATAAGGTGTCTTCCTTCTAATATTCTAAGGCCCCGTCCACACTAATCCGTCACGAAAACGGAGCTTTTCAAAAACGCTCTTCAAACCGGAGGAATTTGAAAACGCCGGCTTCTGTATAGTGTCGACAGAAACCATTTTGAAAATGGAACTTTTCGAAAACGATGACGTCACGATAATCACGTGATTTCCCTGACCGAGTTTTCCTCAAACACAAATCCATAACCGGTGATTGATGCGTTTTCAAATTCCTCCGACGTAGTGTGGACGGAAACATTTGATGCGTTTTCAGAGAGAAACCTTCGTTTTCAATTCCTCCGACTTAGCGTGGACGAGGGCTAAACTGTCAATCATAGAAATTATCGACTGGTGTCCACTTCGTACAAGAAGCCGGTATCGGGCATAAGAACCCGATTATATGACGTACTCTGCACAAACACGCGCCATTTTTCAAACGAAGCAGGCTTGATTTTACTTGCTCCTCCAGCGCCGATCATGTCACATGCCTCGGGCCCAGTGAACATGTCACCGGAGACTTTGTCCACCAAAACGACTTCTTTCTTGTCCGATACCTTCTCTGGTTTGGTGAACTCATAAAATCCACGCCCTGCTTTGAACGGGAGGTCGTTCTTCTCGACGAAAGTGCGAATATCACAGCGTTCATCGACGTCCAGGATCTGGCAAAGAAAGATAAAGATAATAAGCATCTTAGGCCAAGATCGAACGCCGAACTTATTATGAAACGAACTAAATTGAAATCTGAGTCGATCTAAATGGGTAAAGCTTGACCGCTGGGTCAAACGTCGAACTTAATTCGGACGAACTCAGTTAAGTCAAGCGCCGATCTTATCATAAACTTAATTCGCTCCGTTTTATTCGTCTCATGTGTAGTTCGACGTTTGAACTGGCCCCTAACCAGACTTTATTTTTCTGGAAGGCTATTACAAGTATTGACACAAAAAGAAAGCCTCCAAAAAGCCTGAGAGAGATGCTGCAAACATTATGGCAACAATAAATTATTGACTCGTGGGATATTCAACGATATACCGCTCGAAAGCATCGCATAACTGGTATTTCTCTACGAAGTTTGGTGTTTTCAATAAAATGTTGCGCAGTTATGTCGTTGACGTCACCAGATTATGACGTCACTGACCTGAAATCGTGAGGGATTGACCGGTACCAGTCCCCCGTAGTCGGTTCCGCCCGTGTAGGTACTGGTGCTCCTCCCAGCCAGGGTGTCAAAAAGCGAGTTCATGTTACGATTCAACCCAGAGCCCTTTGACCTCGCTTTGACCTCTGCTTCAAACGCTTCCAAATGTTCCACGCCCTGTTCACGATAACAAATGGCAGTCAGGAAATCCACGATGGAAGCAAACTGGTCCAGCTTCAAATGCCATCCACATGTGAGCTCAGCGAGTTGGCGGTAAAATGTATCTGATCCGCCATAGTTAAGGCATTGTACAGAGTATATACGCACTCCCATCTCGTTGTAGAGTTTCTTTGCTTCTTCGCGCCAGTTTATCTTAAGTTTGTTCAAGTGGTACGAAGGAGGGTGGGGCGAGGCATCACCCAGCATCACCAACGAACGCTGAGAGTCTGGTGTCCAGGAAAGTTCTTCACGGACCTTAAAGGAAACTCGAGAATTTCAACATAAGAAAGAATGGAAACATCATCAGCATACTGGGTTGGAATGGATTATCTGAAATTTTCCTGGCTAACGAGTTAGTCTGAAAAAATAAAGTTTTTGACCGCCATGGGAGTGCCATTGTTCACCTCAACTTCAAACATGGCTTGGTTCAAAGTTTAGGCAAATGGTGAGCAAAAACCCTGAATGGGAATTTCGAATGAACTTTGGCGTGTTCCTTTACCAGAATTTACTTGGGGCGCCTGGAACTGGGCAGAGTATACGCGTATACGGGATAAAAGCAAATGGCACTCACATTTTCCGTTAGGGAATTTTGTACTACCTTTCGCGCCGTTCCCTTTATTTAGGAAATTTTCCTTTTGGGAAAACCAAAAGAGAGTTACCATTTACATCCCAACCGAAATTTCGGTTTTTTTTTTTTCGGTAATAAATGATAAACAACCTTGATTTCACGGAGTACCCATTTAAACACTGTTTCGCGTTTCGCGCCACCTAACAAACAACCATTGAAAAAGGAGAAAAAAGGAAATGACTGTCCTCTTATGAAGACTTTTTCCTTTAACCTTTGTTTGTATTAAAAAAATTCCTGTTTCGCCGTCTTTACTCGATAACCTACAAATTAAAACGTGCTGTGCTGAAAATTGAACTTTTCGGTGCTAAAAACTTTAATCCGTCAATCACTTTTTGAACAAAATGTTGGGTGAAATTTGATGTCGGTGCTTTCTTAACTAGAAAAGGTTGACACGACCAACTGGCAATCATCTTTTTAGGTCTTCAACAGCACTTTTGACTAAGGCTGCGTCCACACTACGCCAGAGGGATTTGAAAACGGAGATTTCACTCCGACAAAACATCAAATGCTTCCGTCCATACTACGCTGGAAAAATTTGAAAACGCAACAATCACCGGTCATTTTGGATTTGTGTTTGAGTAAAATTCGGGGAGGAAATATGTTTATCGTAACCCCATCGTTTTTGAAAAACTCCAATTTCAAAATGTTTTGCCTCCACATTAAAACCCAAAACCGCCGTTTTGGAATTCCTCCGGTTTGAAGAACGTTTTCGGAAAGCTCCGTTTTCGTGACGAATTAGTGTGGACGGTAAGCCTAGCCATAGAAATAAAGCTGCATTGTTAAATTTCTCCGTGTGGACGGCGCCTGAGGCCTTATTCATTTCTTTCCTCAGTTCTTTCTTTCTTTCTTCATCTAATTTTTCTCTCATTAAATGCTGGTATGTCACTTTCCACGAAATAATTTATGCTAAACGCGTCTTCACTGGAATGCACGTGCATCAGTCGCTGCACGCACTTGAAACGTCATTGCAAAGAAGCCGCAAAAGAAAGTTTGGAACAAAACTAAGGTAAGCTAAGTTTTGCTCAATTTTCGCTTGTACAGGTAATATCAAACGTGAAATAATTTTTAAAGCTTCATAAACTGACGAAAGTTAGAACGCACGTTTTTTAGGGAGAAAATAAAAGTTTCATTTAATAGCCAGATTTGAGGCAAACCTGTAGCTGGATCAAATACACCTTATTCCAAAATCATTAAATAGTCGCCATTTTAGTGTTCTTTTGTTTGCTTGCTAATTAGCCCTTGTTGCCTCGTTCAAGGGAAAATATTCTTTTGAATTTCGAGTTTAAGAACGAGGCAACAAGGGTTAATTTGAAGGCAAACGCAAGAATTCACCAAAATGGCGGCCATTTTGGAATAAGGTGTATACGACTTGAGACAATTTGCCTGTCAATAAAATAAACGTCCCAGACAAACTCCAGGCCAAAATACCACGCACCTGTCTCAAGACAAGCTCATAGCACTCATCAGAATCGTACCCGCAGGTTGAGGAGACAGTCTTGATGAAGTTGCATATTTTCTCCTTATCTGTACTGAGGTCCACCCATTTGGTGTCATAAGTTGTCTCTTTGTCCTGGTAGTCACCGTGTGCAAACACAGCAATGCGAATTCCAGGAATCTCTTTGAAAAGCCGAGTTACTGTTTCCTCGATACGTTTCCTGACCTAAAAAATCAACAAATGAAATAATTTTCCGTGAGTTTTTGGGTTTGAAGCAAACTATTTTTAAATTATTCGTGATAACCAATCAGCCAAGCTGAAAGAGGATCCACGAAGCAGGCTACTAAAACTGATTGCCGATCTTCAAGCATTCAATCTCTATTTTTTGGTCCAATTTTGCTAATTTTTTATTCTCCTCTCATATTTTTTTTCTGGTCAGAAAAAAAATATTTATGTAAAGATCTAAAATTAAATATTTCTTTAAATAAGCAAGTATGCAACATTTGTTTCTCTACACCACTTCCCCAGAATTTATGGCAGGTTGTGGTATCTTATAATATACCCTGTGAGCAGGTTCCTCAGTGGGACATGGGGTGAGAAGTGAGCTCAGAGGAAGGTCTGGGGAGGAATATCAGCTTGCTACTAAGACTTTCTCTTCATCTTTTTACCCTATACTCCACTATATAAACAAAAGCCTCCATTAATGGCCCAGGAATATGCTGTGATATTTATCTGTTCTGAGAGGTGAACAGTTTTCTGAGAGCATAGCCCGAGGAAAACTGTGAGCTTTGAGGAACAGTTTGAACAATATCTGAGCACATTTTCGTGCCAAATAGAAGGCAGGCTATTTTGTTTATTATCCTTCAAATATTTTTGAAACCAGCAAAGTTTTGAAAATTAGGGAATATTACCTGGATATTCCACAGTTTTAAGTGGGGCATATTCAGTCATACGAGTCACATTTAGACCACGCAAGTGAAAAACATTTGATGGATTACAAAAGAAGACAATAACAATTCACAGGCCAAGCTGCTACACGTAACCACAAAGAATGATTTAGTGGCCAAAGCCTCTTTCATTTGTTGCCTTATTTACTGTATAAAAGATTTTCTAGATCTTGACTAATAAATCTCCAGATGTCTAGTCTGACATGCATGTGTCTTGCACTAATAGATGTGTACTATAAACTGATAGGGAAACATACTTAGAGAGCAGTCGAGGTCTAATGGCAAGTGCAGATTATGTCTTATGAACTGTCAAGAAATAAAAGTTAGTTACATGTAATTCAGGTCAAAATTTGCTAAATAAATGAACGACTGAAGGTTCCTTCTTGACAAAATAAATTAACAGGGCATAGAGGAAAAAGTTCAATTTTCTGCCAGAAAAGATTGTTTTTTTAATCTTTTTTTTTTTAAATTTTTAGTCTTGTGACAACATGAATGTTATAGAAAAATCAATATAAATGAAATCATGTACAGTTAAATTTTAGCACACTAACCAGGTTGGCAACCAGTGTTGCGTCGTGAAGGGGGTCTTTCATAAATTAAGTGGGATTGTTTTGTGAGGACTTTATGGTATTTTGTACCTGAGTAAGACAGGGGTACATAGACCCTGTGGTATCAAATGAGAAGACTATTTCCTTGATATCAGCTCCTCCCGTGGCAGCTGCTGCCCCTGCCCCTGCCCCTGCCCCTGCTGTCGTTGCTGGTTTTGCTTTCTTAGCAGGTGACGGAGCTTTTTCTTCTTTCTTTTCCTCAGTAACTGCAGAAGGCTTCTGAAATATAACATAAACTTATGTCAGTAGCAGATGAGATCTTTATTAGAGGGAGTTGCATAGTGGCGAAAATAGTTAGTGAGTGGAGTCTGAATCACAGGATTGAATGAGTCAAATGCTGGCTGGGGCCACTGTGTAAAACATTATGATGTTACAATCAGTAGATATAAAAAAAATTACTATCAGGTATCATAGACTCTATAAGATTCATGTAAATGTTCATAACCTTTAGATTATGTGATTGATGAGGAAAAATGCCACCCATTTCAATAAAAATGACTGGAAACTGGAACCAAAATCAAGCCAGTATTTCTTTTCACACTTGGAAACCATTTTTTTGCAAATATCGGAGTTATAAACAGTGCAGAAAATGCACTTCTCGGTACATTAATAATTCATCAAGTCAAAACAAAGAAAATCACAACTGTGAAGGGGGTTTGAATACCCAGTCTTAATTAGAATGGATTTTGACAATTTTACCTCTCCGTTTACTCCTTAGTTTTTATTTCCATTGAGAAGATATATCAAATACTCGAGAGCATGTTTCATCGGCTATCCAAACACCCCAAATTTTGTCAAAAATACTCCAGTGCATGTCCTCTTTTCAAATCTCTTCTCGGTGATTAGATATCCCAATGAAACACTGCCTCTCATGTTTGATATATTACATAAAACTCTGAAATGTTTTGATGCTACAGGATGTATTTCAAGCTCAATAATTATTTTACATCTTACTACAATGATAACAAGCCTGCGTACACTACTACCATAACAATAAATGTGGCAGTAGTTGCAGGTCCTGCTGTAACTAAGACTGTCCCCTTCAATGGCATTAGATTACAGTTAGTATTATTCAATGCATCATGAATTAAGACTTGACATGAACCTCTTACACTCATTTAGTAGAATAAGTTCATCAAGTTCAAACAAAGGATAAATCATGAGTGTGATGATGCTCAGATATCTGATCTTAATTTGCATATATATAGATTTTTGTAATGTTATATTTCTCTATTTTCGTCTCAGTTTTAGTTTCGATTGAGAAGATATATCAAACACTCAAGATAGTGTTGACCACAAATTTATAGCAAATACCTTGAAGTTCATCAAAAATACTCTGCTATGTATTGTATTTTCAACTCTCTTCTTGGTGTTTGGACATGTGGACAAAGATGGTCTTTTGTGTTTGATTATGATATCTTATGGTTTGAGACTTGACATGAACAATAAACTTAATAACCTCTTCATCTGCCTTTTTTCTCTTTCCTCTGCCAGTTCCTCGGCTTGTGCTGGGTTCAGGTTTAGTGTCATCTGATGCAACTGAAGCTGTCACTGCCGCCCCTGATGAGACAGTGCCGCCTTCTCCTGTATCATACAGGAACTCTGTATCTGGCAACAAGACACGGTTGTACGACGTTGACTGAACAAATACATCAAAATCCTTCAGTTTCTCCTTATCCAGGTGAAATTTTGTTGTTTCCTTTGCAATTCCAAGCAATTCACGAACCTGAAAAGAACAAAATTTGAGGCTTTAAATATTGCTAGTTACATTGTACTTATTTATTATAATGTTATTTTTATAAATAATTCTACAAAAATCTTGTTAATTAACATTGTCACACATGTTTGCCAGAAATATTTAAATTTGAATTATAACATAAACTGTACTTCGTCAATGTTAATTTATTTATATCCAACACAAACAACATATAAATATAATCAAATACAAATAGAGAATAAACAGCTCATCCAAGACAGCAAAAGGCACAGCAAAGCAATCAGAAATCAGCATATGGAAAATTTGAAAGTATAACCAGTTAAAAACTGCAGGGGAACAAGCTTATTACATAATATTGTTACAGTTGCATACAGTTTTAGCGCTGTCTCAGAATAGCATTTCTGGTCTTTTGTGAGTATAATTTATCATCTATGTGGGTTTGTGTCACTATAAATTTACAGATTTAGGAAGAGGTACCAACACATCGTGTTAGCGCCCTTATAAAGAAACATTTTGCAGAACATTGAATACCGAATGCGCTGTTTGCTTGCGGTTAATTTCACTCATGTTTGCTTGCAGTTAGCTTTTATTTGTTAGAAAGGGCCAAATACAATATAATGCTCTCCTTTCCAACAAATAAAAGCTTTCTGTAAGCAAACACAAGTGAAACTAACCAAAAGCAAACAGTGCATTTGGTGTTTGGCATTCTGAATTTGGTGATGGGTTCAAATTACCCCTTCCACAAGAAAAACTCAATAAACATTCTGTCAATCACTGCCCTGATTGCACCTGTTCAACATACAACCATGTTTAGAGATTCACATACAGTACCTGCTGTAAAAGCAGGAATCTTCAAGACTCTTTATCTGGCTTAAGCTATAGTTTGCACTACATATTTAAGCTGAATGTCTAATTTACAATTTAAGATTTTCAGTTTGTATGTTTGTGCTAACATGCACCAGCACATCAAATCTCTTGTTGGTAGACTTAAGCTTAAGTATTTAACACCTGTTTTCTGCTACAATGTACCAACAAGTTTTCTCCTAGTGGTTAAAAATAATCCGTTTGATTGAGAATAAAATCGATTTCTTGCTATCGATGTTACAATAGTCCAAATGGAGGGTTTGATTTCCACAAGCATTTATTCAGAAAAAAATCCCTGTGTATAAGCTCTGATGAGCTTAAATTTAAGCTTGATGTGTGTTTGGCTAACCAAGCAAGTTGCGTTTCTGTTCAATGAGAGTTCAGTGTACGTTAATCGCGATCTAAATATTTCCATTATGAAACTCAGCACCATTTCTTATCATTTAGCTACTGTACCTCGTCTCCGGATGCCATGGTTCCATCGGATTTTCTCCTGACCACAACTTCTTTGTGAAACTGTATCGTTTCTGGTTTGGATAGTTGATAAAATCCTCTTCCAGTTGCAAACTTCAACTTGTGTTTTTCCACAAAATTTTTGATCGAGATGCGCTCAGTCACCTTCAGAGTTTTAAAACGTGAACTGCTTACAACCTCTGTAGCAGCTGGTGCTTTGGGTTTAGCTTTTCTAGGAGGCATTTTCAGGCGGAAAAATCGGAGTGATCGGACTTCAGGTTTCCTTTGGGGACAAGCTGGGTTTCTGCAAACAATCGTTCCAAGGCGTCACTCCATTTAAACACGAAAATCAACAATACCAACTAGGGAGAGGTAATGCATACGATTCTTACATCTATTATTTCAAGTCTGTAGAGTATCTTACGAAAAGAAATGGTGTTCGCCGTCGCAAAATACCCAGTACTTCTCCAAACAAGGAAAGTTTGAAATAATTTCTAAACTGCGATCATTTTTTTCTTAGAAAGCAAATAATTACCCACCCTCCCCACCCACAGATAATGTTTCTTGTTATAAAAGTGGGTGTGTTCCCATCTACAAGCAACTTACCAATCCGCATCAATTTATTTTTAGCCTTTAGGTACCATGCCACCGCGCCGTCGGCGGAAGGTTTTTGGCACCTGTGGCCATTCCAGCAATAATACTACGATTTGATTCTAGTATTGGTTTAGAGTCGATTTCCATGTAGCCGTTTTGGGAGCTCGCCGGACTCTAAAAATGGCTGGAACTTTAGCCTGCGGAAAATACCAGGGGCTGATTTGGACGATACAATTTGGTCGCAAGACAATTTTGTTGTTCGCGCAGCTGTTTGCTTTCGAAAATCTGTGGAATAAGTAACCACAATTAAGGTTTACGTAAATAAAATTTTTCCTTATTCCTGCACCCTTTCGGGATTGTAAGAAAAAATGCAACAAACACGTTTATCGAGCATACGTGATCCAATGTTTTAGTATCTTAGTTTAAGTTAACAAATAATTTGATTAGCCAATGACGTAAAGTAAAGTTATTACACGAACAGATATAATTCTCTTTAGTTAGATTTTAAGTTTTCTTTGACTCGACTCGTTAGCTGTTTAAGCTAGGAGCCTAGCAAGCCCCAACTGCTCGAGGCAAAATAAAGTATATGTAAGTACCTGTCAGTGTCAGAGTTGTTCTGAGAATTTTACAGGACTGGTTGGTTTAATATATAGCGAACATTGTAGAGCAAAGAGCCCATTTAAAGATAAATTACATTGTTACACAAAATCCTATAAAGCACACACGACTATCTTTTCATTTTAATACTGCAGATTAATTCCTAATTTGTGTCCAAATTTACAAGTAATTTGGACAGTTCTGTACGCGATAAAATTAACAGGAAATACGGTTTCATCTAGTTATTTAATTATAAAAATTCTCTGACTGCCAATATGTGCTTGGCCCGTGACCTCGTCCAATCTTGTCATTCCTCGGAATTTTTTTCAGCCACCTTTTTTTTAAGTCGAATAGCATGAAGTCCTATTACATATACAATAACGCACAACAAATTTGTCTGGCTTTTGCTTCAAGCGTTGCTATATTTTAATAAGATAACTTTCTTTTTACATCATCATTGCACTTAAACAATCTTTCATAAATAAACTGATAACAAAATGTCCAAAGAGTTGTTAAAAGGTACGTTCTGGTGTAGCTGTACCAGATATTAACAGTGCCAAGAGAGGATTAAGAGTGAAATAATTAATCCCCCACTGGCAGGCCTTATGCCTAAGGAAATCCCTATCAAGTTATTTTTAGACACAGTACTCATTCCTTCCGCAGATAACGTTTCTGAGAGCGTTACTAAGATGTTTTTGCGAAGGATTTCAGAAAATACGCACAAAGTCACTTGGGCTGTCCACCTGAGTAAAATTCACGTCACATTATTATTTATTTCCACACTCTCCTGGGATTCTGTAACCAAGAGTGATCTTACAATAACTTGCGAGTGATTAATTTGAGAATAAGAACTATGGGGGATTAACTATCGTACTCTTAATTCTCTCTGGAAAGTACCTGTAACGTGGCATTGGCGACTTCAACGAGAACGTTACTAAGAGAATTAGTTTGGTTTGGTTTGGACGTTTGTTTAATTGACTGCAAACACTTGGTCTTCTGATTATACACAGTAAATTAAAATTACAATTTTTATCCTTATTTTATATCTATGGATATGTTAGGATTCATTATTATAATTTATTGATTTTTGATCTAAGGCTACGAATTTAAGAATTTTTTTAATTAACGTACTAAATGGATTCAAATAACTTGTGCAACTAACTTCTAAGGCTTCTTGGGTTTTCTTGAATAAGTGGGCTCTTTTGAATCGATCATTTCAACTTCAAGTTTGAGCAAAAAAAATCTTAAGAGTCGGAGCAACCATTTCCAGCAGATAAAAACCCTCACTTTCATCATATTCTTATTCCCAGAGATATTCGATTATCCCAGCTACTGGAACCTAAGCTCCAAAAGGCCCTCGCACAGGAAGTATTAGATCTTTGAGTACATGGCCAGTTCTTTTCGGCTGGAAATATCAATCAGCAGTGGGAACGAGAACGAAATAGGGACATAAGTTATGTTTCAATTCTTATCCCCAAAACAAGACTGACAATAAAAAAGGTATTTTCTAACTAAGAATTGGTCAAATTTTAACTGTCAAATGAGAAGTGATGTGTTTTTAACTGATAGCTAACATCTGAGATCTGAAAACTTTAACGATAGCTGAGGAATGCCTAAAATTTTAACTGGTGACTGCAATTCCAGCACGTCAACTGCGCAGACCCCTTGTGTAGGGAGTTGGAGACGAAGGAGCACGATGTTACTCTGTAATTAACAAAATGTGTCTTGGTTTTGGTGTACCAGACTGTAGCAATAAAAAAAATTAAATATTATAATTGAAAACAATGGGCTCAAATTATAAGAATTATCCTATGATTTGTGTATTTTTAGCAATTTGATTTTGTAGTTAACGGTTTCACTTAAGATGCCTTCTTATCGTTGTCAATATCCTCGTGGACTTCCTTGTCGTTAGAAGTCGAAGCTTCTTTTCCCTTTGTCAGCGGTACTTTTGCAGTAATCCTACACGAAAAAATGATACAACTTTTAAGATTAATAAATGCATGCCTCTGCTTTTACGCGCCAATCCCATCCCAGAAGCTTCCATTGTTTAACTGTTCGTTTCAGTCTTTTAAAAACGAAGAGCTCTGGTATCTGTAACAATCATCCTTTTATTTACCACGGAGACGCGTTGGCCGAATGGTCAATGCATTTGACTTCTAATCAAGCGGTGTGGCTGCAAGTGCTGGCTGAGATCGTCTTTTTGTCTTCTTGTGCAAGATCGATACTTTTTTTTGAAAACGAAAATAAAAATGAAAGGAAAAGAAACAAGGCGCATATATACCATGCATATTTTCTGTAATTCGGAATTCGGAATTTACATTGCTGACAGAAGTAAACTGGTATGATCTTGCTGTGCTAGAATTGAAAGTAGCGCAAGTAATCTAATCATGTTGTATTGTAAGCAGTGTAAGTATTAGTATTGTTAGTAGCGTGAGTATGCGTATTGTATAGAGTAAGTGTTAGTATCGTAAGTGGCGTACGTAATAAGTCTTTTGTAAGTAGTGTAAGTAACTACATTAATATTGTATAGTAAGCAGTGTAAGTAGCAATTAATTAAAATAAAAAAATAAAAAAATTATGATAAAAAATATCGATACTTTGCCTTTACAGTGCCTTCTTCACCCCAACACAGGATTATAACTAGTTACGGGCGTAATTGACAAGGAAATGATAGTTTTATATTAATTTCCGTTATTTCTTGACTCTTTCTTTTTCTTTTTAAGAAAACAATAAAATCCAAGATTGCGGATCCAACCAACAAATATGGTATCATTTTGTAGAGCAAGCTCAGGGCTATCTAATCAATGCAAAGTAATTTCGCTGTGCCTTAACAGGGGCGTTCCTTCCACATTCCCCCCACCCCCCCCCCCCCATGTACCACGGTGAAGGTATGAGTTAGCTTATACGTACGAGGGTTAATCCGCGCTACACTATTGTTGGGACGCAAAAAGTTTACTTTATTGCTCAACTAAACGCAGTATCTATACTGTATATTCAGCATAAAAATCAAATGCTTTGGTTCTTGTGGTGAATATGGAGTATTCGTTTCTTTAGGACCCTTTGGGACCTCGCAAGACCTTCGCTGTCGTTATTGAAAGAATGACTGTGGACTAATCTCCGTTTCAGCCACAACTTTGCAGTTTAGTCTTTGTGTCTTGCGTTCAGGTAGGTAGAAAAAGTTGTCCTTGTTAACTTTCTCTTCACTGTTTAGAATCACTTACTTGCCAGTGGCGTCCTCTACAGCACTCTTTATTTTTCCCATACACGAATCAATCTCCGTCTAGAAATTAAAGCAGAAACATGTACTTTAGTTCATATACGTGATTATTATAGTACCATAATCGTAGCTAGAACAAAATTCTCGATCGTGATTGGTTCTCCACGCGCCTATTGGCCAATGAATCGATGCGCGGTCACGTGGGTGTCCAACTTCAGGAATCAAATTTTAACTTTTTGTAATAAGCCATTTCCGTACCAGAGGTTTTTTTCTCACGCGCGCTGGACGGAAATATTTCGCTTCGCTTCGGCAGCCGAAGGCCTCTGGCATGAGAGGCGAAACCACGAGAGGTGAAGCCGCGCGGGTCACAATAGAGACATGACCGGCAACGGAAACCGCGCAAGAAAAAACTCTGGCGCCCAGGGTATTTTCGAGTTGCTCTTACCTTATCCAATTACAGGTATCAATAAGCCATGTCCCAGTTGCTTTTTACCTGTTTCAAAACGAGTCTTGGTGTACAACCTTTCATATTGAAATGTGGTTTTCTTGCACGTTCATTGCTTTGCAAATCAAGCACATTTCCGTATGAAAGGTTGTGCGCCAGGACTCAGTTTGAAACAGAGGTAAAAAGAAACTTGGAAATGGCTTATTTGATACCTGTATGTACAGTAATTGGATACCTACGGCATTCGCACGTCAATTAGGTGAACTTTAATGGCTTCCGGCCTTCTTAAAGTTGTCTACAGTTTTTAAACTTATGGAAAACTCTACTGATACCCTCTTGACCTAGCATTGAATAGGTGGAGGCCGCCGAGGGATAAACGTTTTCCCTTCTTTTAATTAAGTAAATATATCCTTATAAGAGTACAAAAGTGACCTCTAGTCTCAACAAGGTTTTGTCAATATTAACTTTAGTTATACATTCTCTATGTTTAAATAAAACCTAAACACTATGGCTTGATTCCACGCAGAAAAAAAAAAATATATTGTTGAAAAAGAAACGAGTCAACTTAGTTACATTTATGCCTGGCATATCGCATTTTTGTTGCATTAAAGGAGAAATTAATTAGATTTTCTTCATTGTCACAGCAGCAAAAAAGTTTGAATACTTACCCTGTACATGTCGTAAATCTTTGGAATGGTGAAAGCTCCAATGAATGCTGCAAGCCAAGGAAAGACTCGTTAAGAAAAAGTCGGCACACACTAGGGGACATGTTGCGGGAACGTGAAGCTGGGACAAGCCCCTTCGTGTATACGCACAGGACGTATGTTGCAGGGACAGTACGCAAGCGGATATTGGTTCATTCTTATGTTGTAGCGGTGACAGTTTGCAAGAGCAGTGTACATGATGCGACATTAAAAAATGGAGGTCATTTTGTCCCTGCTTCATTACGCACGAATTCAAAACTGCTGAATTTCATGCAATATGTTGCGGAGACAAAAGTCTCTCTTACATGTCTCCCTGTGCCACCCTTTAGTCCCTCCATGCTACGGAAACTGAAATTGAGCTGCAGAGGTATAGTACATCCAGGCCCGATGTAGACTTGTTGTTTCTGTCCCAGGTGAGTGCTGGATTGTACTAGCCTTTTATCCGCAAGACAAAATTATGTTTCAGAACTCTCTAATTACTTACCCATGAAAATCAGCGTTATGCCGCTGAACCACTGAGCCACGTAAGAGAGAACGTACAAGCCTACCAACAACTGTGAAATTAGAAAATCATTACGTTACTTGATTGGATGGGAAAGTATCTAATTTTCTGATAAGTTAGAAACGTTTTCATTTTTTTTACGGAGTTAAAATCCTCTGAAAATAATTTCATCCAAAACTCCTCTATTTTGTATCGAGAATTATGTTTATTGTAGAGAGGGACCTGGGGAGGCAGCATTTACGCAACGCGCGAAATTTCTGACACGAACTCACTTTCGCGTCAGCTCGTGCGCGCGTGTACGCTGTGTGAGTGCGAGTGCAGTCACTATGCATGCGTGAGTGAGAGCGCTTGACTAAGTGGCATGAGCGAACACGGCAGTAAAGTAGAGAAATTAATAACTTAGTAGGGTAAAGTAGTGGGAGTCTTAGTTAATTAGCCAGAGCTTCTGTGAGTCCCAGTTTTTTTATGACCTGCAGGTTGTCTAGCGTTTGAGAAACCCTGGCGATTTATTCATAACACAGGACGGTTATGAAAGCATGTGAATGTGGTTACCTTTTTTGATTAAAGGTACGTGAAAGGGGTACGTTTTCTGACAAACTGGTATACAAAAGGTTTGGGTTGGATCTCGGGGCGAGCCTCCCCGGTATAAAACTTTGTAGATTAGCTCCCTCCCTCAGGGCATCCTACCTTCAGAGAGTCAGATAAGTCATCGACCAAGAAAAGTCCTCTCAGCTTTGTAGTCATGGAAACAGCAAACTCAGCAACTTTTTCACCGAGTTGGTCAGCCTGTTTTGGGATTTTGAAAAGAAAACCATCACCACAAAATTCAACCACTGGTGCCTTACCCCTCCCCCCTCCCTCCCCCAGTCGAGTGTTCCATTTCTTGCTACACTGGTTAACATTGTTTAATCTGCAAAATTTCTACTTACGATCAGTGTTTTTTATTTGCATGTTACTTTCTCACTTGAATTTGAAAAACAAGTATTCCAAATAAAACACACATTTACGGAATTATAAACCACTGATACTTACCTTATCCTTAGATACTTCAATGTCCTTCGATAAATATGATCTGCAATTCAAACAAAACGTAGTTGCGATAATTATCATATGACTCAATTTTTTTCGGAAGTTGTGTTGCTTCAGTTTTGGAGAATGACACGCGCGCACTTCAAGAAAGAATATTTAAATATTCGATTTATCTGAGTGAGTTTGCATAGAAAAATCATCTGACCTATAACGACTGAAACTATTATCTTTGTAGTTGGGAGTTCATTACTTATTGGTGATAAAGTGAATGCAGTCAATCTCGGAAGAGGTTAGGTTTTTTCCTTCATTATACACTGAGGTTTGCTGTAAATTCTAGTTTACCTAGCTCCTAGGCCTCGATATTTCGCTACGGTCAATCGTTTTCAGGTCACGTGGCCCGAGGCGAAAGTTTGTGTTACTCCCCGTCTCGGACGATAGGTCATCGAAATTGATTGACCGTGAAGGCCTGAGAGAAAGCCGTACAGGAACTAGGCAATACTCTAGTCATGGCCAGCTCTAAAAAGTGTAAATGTTTCTGTAATATGAGGAAATGTTTTAGCATCTAGTTTATGAGACTCTCCCCCCGTGTCTTCGGCTTTGTAATGTGCTGATTTAGTTGTAACATCTGACAAGAAAATCACAGACCACTTTTACTTATCATTAGTGGCCACTGACCTTTTCGAGAGGAAAGAAAAAAAATGTCTGGCCACAGTTTCGCAAGTTGGGAGAACAAATCTTCCTACGTTGAAGCGCTCCTATTAAGTTTACGAGTTCTATCATGCAATTAAAAAATGGCTCCAACTCTAGTAAGTGTTCCGAAAATTGAGGAGACATTAGTGTGACATTATCAAATGACGGCAAAGTCCGCTCCCAAAACCGCGGGGGTACAAGTTTCTTACCCAGCAAAAAGAGCTAAATCATGTGTAGCAAATATATGAATAAGCTTGTTAAAAGGAATATATTCTTCCATATTTAAAACGCAAGGAACCGGCAAGGCATACTTGAGCGGGTGTTCAAATTCGCTTCTCAGAAACGCTGATCTTGCAGTTAACAAAAGTCGTAGGGCCAACATCGGAGCGAGGCAGACCAGCGCTATGTTGGTGAAAACGCTGACCACACTGAACTGTGTCAGGCAGACAAGGAGAACAAAGCCGCTGACAAACACAATGGCGGACACTTTGACGTCATGCCACAACAGAATGTCCTTTATATCCATACCAGTGTCTAGCTAACTGAAAAAAATAACAATATTGATTTAATACAGCTATGGCCTCGAAAGACTAGAGAGTTAATTTAAGACAACTTTTAAAAATTCAGTTGAACTTCTCGTAAGCGACCACCCAAAATGTCAAGCCTAGCTGGTCGTTTGCGGGAGGTGGTTGCTTACGAGAGCTTACCATATTGGGCAAAAATTTTGCCTCATTAGCATATGGTAACTGGAGAGATCTACCCCGTGTTTTAAATGTTTTATTCATATAAAAAGTCAATTTCGAGAAAAAATCCTGTACTTCCTATTGAGAAATTTCTGTATCTTGTACTATCCAGGAATGCAATAATGTTATAACACCATATTATCCAATTTCGCTCTATTATCTGTCAAGTGGCCGCTTACGAGAGGTTAAAAACTAAAGGAAATTGAAAAACTTTTAGATCTAAAAGTGGCCGCGTTCGCTTACGAGAGGTGGTCGCAACCGAGGTTCGACTGTAGCTGATACAATTTACATATGGCATCGACCTACTGGAGGTTCCCTGTGCGAAACGTCTTTAAATTTAACACTTGAATTATCGATCACAGTTTGCACTTTTGTCGAGTTAAATAAAAAATGACCCTAAGATGGATTGGACCCAGGTCGTTGAAATACCAAGCGAGAACCTCAGGGCCATCGATGGCTTAAAGCTAAGCCCAATAATATGTAAGCTAACCGCAAGCTTTCGAAGGTAAATTAGGCTAACAATAGTGCTATTTAGGCTGCCCATAGAGCTTTTACGCTAACCGGAGT
>NC_138158.1:7896720-7984220 GCF_964199315.1 Orbicella franksi | reverse complement strand
GCGGTGTCAGGCATCTTATGAGTTTTTTTTGCTCATCCCTACTGAATTATCATATAACTTGTCTGCTAAAACAAGACTTTTTTCTATTTTTTTTCTATTTTTTAGAATAACTATATTACATGTAGTAAATGGTTTGAGCCCAGGAGTATCAGTGGTTCATCTTGTGTGATCGTCAGGGTGAGGGTAGTTCTGAAAAGAACTGTTGTTGGTGACTGATGTTTCGAAAACCTGAGCAGAAGTCATCTTCAGATTCAAGTGAATAGTGTTTGTCAGTTGATGATGTTGTGAAGTCTGGTCCGTTGAATAGACCAGACTTGTGTATCACCAGCTGATAACAATTATTATTCTTTCACTTAATAACGATAAATCAAATTTACAATACATTTATTTACATCCTACCAATTACAAAGGCTGAGTACAATAAAGAATTATGTTTCAGTCAAGGTTGCTGAATAGATCATTGGTTGTGCTCAATTAAGGGTTTATGTTTATTGTAGCATTTGATTCAAGTACAGCTGAACCCTGCTATTTCAAACTCTTAGACGGAAACGAAAAACAGGTCAATGTAGCAGGAGTTCAAAATAACCAAGAGTGCATATCCAGGGAAAATGACTTTGAGTTCGAAATAACGGGGAGTTCAAAATAACTGAATTCAAATTGCAGGGGTCCCACTGTAAATTAGTTCTAGTCATCTCAGCTTTTTTTGAGGATACCTAAATACCAAGTCAGGATTTGAGCCAGGACTCGTCATGACATTTCATTTGAGTGAACAATGACTGAGACCAGGTTAACTCACTATATATTTTAGTTAACACATTCTCTGTGTACTTGCAGTCAGTTCCACTCAGTTTGCTTGAGGTTAGCTTTCATTTTGTGCTTTGGACAACACAAACCAAAATATAAAAATAATAACATAAGGAAAATTAATGAAGGGCTGACTTGAGTGCTCAAGTCCTGCCATTGATATTAGTTTGTCTCACTATTTCATCATTGTTTGATAAACACTTAAAGAAAAAGGCTCTCCATAAAAAAATAACCAATATTACTGCACCTTTCAATAACACATAACCTCTGAAGTTCAAAACCTAACTAAGAATTGTGTTGCCAATCATCCTGACAGAAACCCAACAAAATGGACTGAAATTTTACCAATCACAATCCACAGACATGATATTTGAATCTGTTTAAACACATAACTGTTTTCTGAGATGTCCGCTAGATGATTAATAACAGTGAAAAAACTTAGAAACTGTTGACTGAGCAGGGTCCCTGTATTATTAAAAATCTTTAAATCTTTGATCTTTAATCTTTAATCACTATTTATACACTGTAAAAACATCAGGTAGATGAAAAAAAGGTGCAGTAAGGTATTTGCCACTGGCCTTTAGAGGCACATAATTACCATAAACTGCTGCTTATAAGCCCTGGGCTTATACAACTCCGTAAAGGATTTTGGATGGGCTTACAGACAGAGGGGCTTATATGCAGGAGCGCTTATGAGAGGCAGTCTATGGTACCTGCATCTCCTTGATTATTTACTCATAAAAATCTCAGTCAAATGCTATGCTGCTGTTGTAGTTGGGCGTACGTGTGCTTGTACATACATGTGTATGTTTATCAATAATGATTGAATGTTACTCTGGTTTGCTCCTAAAACAAATGCCTTACCTGAAATCTGCACAGGAAATGGATAGATCATACACAGTAGTTCATAAATCTTTTCCGCCTTCTTCCCAGGAAGAGGTATTTCAGTTGACGTTGCCTCTTTAAAGCCAGACTGGAACATTGTGTTAAACACAGGAGAACTGATGGCCAGAATGGATTTATGAACATGAAATCTTTTGTTCTCTGCCACAAAGACAGTGTCACTGAAATTCCATGGCTCGGAAAAGGTTGGTAACTGATCTCCATTACAGAACAGGTCCATATCTAATTTGAAGCATGAGGACCGTGCAAATATCTAATGAAGGAATTTCACACATGTTTATTGTCACCTATGATATCATTGCAACAGTAACTTCAAAAACTTGCGAGTACAGTACCTCAGGTACTCGCAGTACCTCAGATACTCAGGTAATTGAGACATTTTAAGCTTAATCAAAGAAAAGAAAATTGCTTTTGCAAGGGTGACACAAAGTTGTGAAGTAGGAGGGGTACTCCCTTATTGGGCTATATAGCTATATAAGTATCACCTGAATATTACTCTGGTTAGCGTGAATATCACTCTGGTTAGCCTGAATATCACTCCGGTTAGCCTGAATATCACTCAGGTTAGTCTAAATAATGCTTCGGTTAGCCTGTTTCAGGGCTAGAAAAAAGTGCCGTCTGGTTGTCCGGGACAGGTAGATTCTCTTTCAAGCCAAGTAATTTTTCACTCTCACTTGCTCAATGGGCAAGGGATCAGGTAAGTCGTCTGCCAATTAAATCATTATCAGAGCAAACTAAGAGTTGTCCAGGGCAAGCAAAATTTTAGAGCTACTTCTCCCAAGGGCAAACTGGAATTCAAGGTTTTTTAAGTCCTGCTCAGTGGAAGTGATAAACACGATTCCACTCACAAGTCTGTAGTTTGCAGTCTGCATTTTACCCTTGGTCTGCCGTCTGCACTATAGACTGACCGCTTGACATTTTTATTTTGACATTCCCCTGTTAAATTTCAAGTACCTATTTTATATACAATAAATTAATCCAGTCTTGTACTCCCAGGTACAGTAATGCACTGCCTCATGGAACAGAGTTCAATCTTACACATCATGATAAATTTTGCTGGATTGATTTAAATATACTGTAGCAAAAGAGGTTGATTCCTATTTAAGCTTACATAAGCTTACTTCTAAAATAAATGTTTGCCGTGAAAGATAGCGTAAAATTTATTACATTTGCTTTTCATCGTGACGGCCTCAATATAGATGGTTTCGTGCGGAAAATGTCGACAAGAGCAAATTAAGAACTATTCCCTGTATAAATGACGATCATACTATTTCTCCTACCTTAAGATGAGCTATCAAAACGACGTTTTATAGATCATATTCAGTCATTTTCAGCCATTTTAGATCAACTTCGATCACAAGTTCGTCAGCGTACAACAGAGAAACCAGTTTACTCTCCGTATAGTATGAACAAAATGTCACACCTTGGAATAGATAGGTCCGTCTGGCATACATATGTTGGTTTTTTTACGCATATCCGACCCTTTTCTACTACGGAGACAGGAATCTACTCCCAAGGTTGTTTCCCAGATGTAATCAAAATCTTTAGAATTTCAAGTTAACTGAAACGAGGCTATTAATTTTTTGTTCCTCATTACCATAAAGAAAGAGACGAAGAATAATAATCTTTCTCTTGTTCAAAAGAGGATAATTGAAGACTTACTAGCGCAAGTAAACGAAGACGTAGGTGCACTCCTATGTCACCCTTTAGCCACGGAACAGCAATTATGTAAAGCATACCACGCACTATTCTTTTGTTGTTGTTTTTTCTCCCTTATTGGAGATATTTCAATCTTCAGATAAAAAGATGCGAAAGGCAACTAGGAAATGGCCTGTGCTAACAGCTGGAAATCTGCCACGAAAATTCCAACTACTCCTGAGGAAAAAGACAAAAAAAATGGCGATTTGAATAAAAAACGAGTATTTGTGAGTTTTAAAACCTATATTTTGTGGTACAGCCAGACTTTTGAGATAGTATATCTTGAATCTCGTCCGGCTTACATGAAGTCAAAAGCGCGATAAACCGCGCGAAAATGTTCATTCAAAAATCTGACAAAGCGACACATCAAAATTTTTCTTGGATCGCGGCGAGTTAGTAGCTTCTCGGGCAAACAAAAAATTTCAAACTTCTCAGTTAACCTACATATCAAGCTGACAACAAACGAAACTTGCAGTCGGTAAAAGCGTTTCTCAAAAATTGGTTAAGCTTAAATTTGGATCAGTTTTACGAAGAATTCAAAACAAACTGCACATGGTTGAAGCTTTTGGTGGTTGAAGTCTCTGTCCTTCACGGCCTCTTCAGCAAAAGGAAAGAACAATATGGAACCAGAAATTTCTTGAAAGCGAGAGTGGAGAAGAAAGCGAACAAATACCCCTGGCTTTGAGCTGTTTGAGATGCTCTCATTCAATAGCAGGTTTGTGGGTTACGTTTTCCTTTCCACTTTGTTTTTAAAAATTTGATGAGTTGCACGTATAAGGCTGAACTTGAACACATGAATGGCTTTTAAAAATGATCTCTGTCACTTTCTTTATTTGGTAAAATGAGCTTAAATGAACAGAAGACTGAGGCCTAAAGAAAAATGTCAGAAATGTAAGCTTATATTTGTGGACGATTCACAGTCTTTCCTTCGAGCGGCTGTTTCTTCATTCACGATAGCGCGAGAGCGTTCGAGCTAAACTAAAACCCGGGAACTGAAATAATTCATCAGAGGCTACCAATGTTTGATAAAACTTTTTTTATTGAAGCTCAGAAAAACTTTTACCTTTAACGTTTTTGGAACAGAAGGATTTCGTACGTAAGACTCCACAAACAGAGATTTGTTAAAGCTCTCTTGTTTACGTTTTGTTCGCCGAAAGCATTTAAATGGCTTCCGATGCCAGAAAAGTTAAACAAACAAAGCTTGTGCTGAATTTTATTGTCGTCAAATCGCTAAAAAATTCGCTTTAAAATTCCCGCAAGGTATTACTAACCTCCAAAAGTTGATACAGACAAGTTTGTTGTTTTTTTGATCCGTCTCCGAGTGCCGAGTGCCTTTGTAAATTCTTATGTGGAGGCTCGGCAAAAAACTTAAACTTGAAATTTGGTAGCTCACAGGAATAATAGTCCTCATCTCGGGAAGAATTATTAGATTTTTCCATATTTCAGGAGAAGAAAAATAGGAATTAAGTTTTACAAAGTGTCAACATCGATGAAAAAAATTGCCGAAAAAAGTACAAATAAGCAAACCGACGTCAGCGTGCAACCCACGGGGAAATGGATCTAGCGTATTAGCCAATCAGAACGCACGCTTCGCTAAGGCTATGTTATTTAACAAATTGACGTCAGTTTTTTATGCGTCTGTCCTCTTATTGATAATAAATTGTGTCATAACATTGTCAAGGGCGAGTGGTTCCACAGCCACAATAACAAGACCCCAAAATTGTCAAATGCCGGAAATAAATGAGGGGAAAGACGCCATAAACTTGCCCTAAACAAAGATAAGTGAATTGTATTCAAAATGACGCGAACTGTCAATAGCTTTTCTCGCTTTTTGATTGGCTACTTAAAAAATTCTATAAAATCCCATTGGTTTAAAGTTGACAGTTCGACAGCTGAAAGCTGAACTGTTGAAAGCTGGCATAAATTAAAATTTTATCCGTCTGTACTCTTATTGATGATAAAAATAAGCCAATCAGCGCGCGAGAAATAAGACAGTTACTGTAAAAAAAAATCTTTGTCGTTCTCTGCAAAACAAGAACCGTGAAACGACCAAGTTCTGCGACAGCGTAGGCTGAAAAACGCAAACGATCGACGACTAATTTTTCGGATCACCATTTGGAATTAAACACTGCCATTGCATATTTAGCTCAGCCCTGAGAAACACCAGTGGTGCACTGAACAGATCTTGACAATTGCGAATTTCGCTGGTAAAATATAAATTCACTTTTGACAAGGCGTCGTCCTTGGCGTCGCCGTCCTCGTTGCTTAAGCTCCCTAACATCTTTTCTCAGACGACGCAGTATCGAGTTCGTTGCCACCCAACACGAAGATTTTTGCAAAAAGGAAAACAAAAATCACCCTATTGAAAAAGTTGAAGTGATTACGCAGGGAAATGACATGATTTTTGTGACGCCATCGTTTTCAAAACGCTCCGTTTTTAAAAAGTATTTCCATTCACACGAAAACGAAAGGTCGGCGTTGTCAAATTCATCCGGTTTAAAGAGCGTCTTCGTAAAGCTCCGTTAGTGTGGACGATAGGCCTAGCCGTAGAAATAAAACTGAGTTTTCAAATTTCTCCGGTGCAGTCTGGACGAGGCCTCGCTCTCAAACCTTTTGTTTTTTGTCGTTCTCGTGGTCGTATTTCGGGATGCTCGGTTGAATTTCAAATCAACATAAATTATTCACCTTGTCTATCACACGCGCACGCTGAAGGTAAAACGGCGCTTGGAAGTTTGGCAGTAGATTCATCATGCTTTTAAAGATGATTTTCAGTCCGCACTACGCATTCTCGAGAGTTTGTGTGCGTTTTGGAAATCATCTTTAAGCTTTCTTACAATCTCGCTCCCAGAGTCTTCGTTCCCCTTGACCAGCAGTCGGAAAACGAGAGCTCTGGGAGCAACCATTTCAGGCCTGCACCATAGATGCAGACTGCCCAGTGAAACGGGATGGGCAGAATTCAGTTATTTCAAAATGGTTGCTCCCAGAGCTCTCGTTTTCCAACCGCTGGTCAAGGGGAACGAAGACTCTGGGAACGAGATTGTTTTCACCCCAAAGCTAGTCCGTTTATCAGTCATGCGCAAAAGGGGTCGAGAATGTACTTTTTCGGGTTCCCACTTCACGCGCGTGTAAGGAATAGGACTTTTCCGAGATACCTTGTGCCTCTGTTTCAAAACGAGTCCCTGTGCGATTCCTTTCATGTGAAAATGAGTTTGACTGCATGGAAATGAATCTGTAGGCGGAACACATTTTCATATGAATGGTTTCGTATGGCATTGTCTAACCACGGGACGACCGTCAGTGTCCCAACTGCGCGTAGTAGCTGCAAGTACCCCGGCTCCCCAAGCAAGTTCGCAGGGTAATTAAATTTAACCAGTTAGTTTACTTATCTTTTATGTCTGCAATCTTTCTTAATGTTTCTTTACCTTTGAGACTGGCAAAGTGTCATAGTCTGTTTCAATGTCAAGAAACGTAATCTACGCGACAGAAAATCCTCCCTATTGAAGTCCATGTAGTTGTAGGACAGGTGTGGAAAACCCGAGTACATTTCTTGGTTTTCATTTAGGTAAATTTAAGAGTAAAAATTGCCGTATTTTGTAACTAGCCTCGAAAAAAAAATCGATTCGCTTGCTAGTCGTCTCAGTCCTGTAAAGCTAATTTTGTTAAATGGGCAAGTGTTGCCGTTTTGCGTTAACGGAAGCTATGGATGAATTCATCTGACTGTGTTTGCAGGAGACCAACGTGATCACAAAGATCTCGATAGATCAGCAAACGTTCTCCCTCGTCGAGCGCAACGATTTAAGTTAGCTACGTCACGCGATTTACGTATCTTGAAAAAAAAGAAGCCTTGGAGCCGACTGGCATACAACTGCCGGAGCTTATCCTGGTTTCTGTAGCACGAAGCGGCTAGGAGTATTGCTACTCCCCCTGGACGGGATGCTAGTCCATCGCAGGTCACTCCCCCGCAATTTGTTAGGTTTCCCCAACACTTCGCCGGTACTCATTTATACTCGTGGGTGGAGAGAGGGACTGTGAGAGTCAAGTGTCTTGCCCAAGAACACAACACAATGTCCTCGGCCAGGGCTCGAACCCGGACCGCTCGATCCGGGGACGAGCGCAGTAACCATGAGACCACCGCGCCTCCACGTATCTCGAAAAGTTTAGCCTCTTTTTTTATCAAGTTCATGGTTTGTGATCTGATCTGAAGCTTATATTATACACTCTATTTCGGAGAATAGGCCACTGACGAATCGCTTCCAATTACCCCCGGTCCCTGGCCAAGTGTTCCATCTCTGTCCATGCGTAGCCTTTCGACTGGATGGTGCATTCCGCATTAATCTTCTTCACACCCTTAACCATTATTGTTCCTTTATGGTTCATCATTATCTCTTTGGTGTTTTTCTGTCTTACTACTTTCAGATTTCCTTCAATTAAAAGGCAATTTTGTACGTGGCTAAAATAACTCAAATGCCGTGACTGAGCTCCCTTAACATGACGGCGTATTGGGAAGTATAAACCATCTTTTATTTTAATATCCCACCATTCTGATTATTACGCGATTTTACCATGTTAGATCAATATGATCCCGTATTGCACTGTAGAGTCGTACTCTACATAGTAAATGGTTTGAACCCGGGAGTATCAGTAGTTCGTATAGTGTGATCGTCCGGGTGAGGGTAGTTCTGAAAAGAACTGTTGTTGGTGACTGACGTTTCGACAACCTGAGCGGAACTCATCTTCAGAGTCAAGTCAACAGTGTTGGTCAGTCGATGGTGTTATAAGTCGACAGACACTATTTACTTGACTCTGAAGATGACTTCCGCTCAGGTTGTCGAAACGTCAGTCACCAACAACAGTTTAATTTTCCAGAACTACCCTCACCCGGACTATCACACTATACGAACTAGAGTCGTGCTTTGCTTTCGCCTTTCGCACGCGCTTTATTCGATCGATATCCCACTTGTTATAGAGGCTTCTGCCTACACCGAGAAAATACAAGTGACTCGTAGGATACTCCATGATATACCACTCAACAGCCTTGCGTAACTAGCAACTAGGCTAATACACTAAAACTTCATCTTACGTTTGCTTTCTATAATCCAAAGTTCAGGCAGTTGATTAAAATATCTTTTCTTAACTTAAGCCTTTACCAAGCCAGTCTCTACGATCGACGATGAAATACCTAACATTAGACCTAACGTGCAATATTGCAATGTTCAACTGTGGTCAGATGCTCTATATATTACCTATGTCTTTCAGCTCTGGCCTTCAAAATGTGAGTATGGCACAATCGGATGGCGGTGTGTTGTGTTCATACAGTAGGTGGTTGTAGTCTCGCTGTACCTCTTTAATTGACTGGTTTTTAATGTCTGAAACAAGGTGCGGTTTTGGTGAGCTGTAGGTGCCTTGTTTTGAATGTCTTCGATAATGACAGGCATTCGTGCGGAATACATCTTGTCCCCCTGTGGATAAGCACGATATTGTCCGTTGGAGGCAGTTATAGCTACATACTCGAGCGTCTGGCCTCGGAATATCAACTCTGCAGCAAATATTACATGTAACTGAGAGATCCACCAACTGTCTTTGTCGTATTGTGTAGGAAAGGGCAAAATGTGCTTGATGGACTGATGATGAAAAGCGTTAAAGACAGCATCGAACCATATCACTGGAACGACTATCGGTGGTTCTTTGATACCACATATCAACCGTCTTCTTTCCAAAAGCGCCTTACCATTATCGTTATAGTTTACAACACCAACTGCTGGTTCATCATCCAAAAGCCATTGTTCAAAGGCTCTAAACGGTGTCAGTCTCTTCATTTCTTGAGAACTAAACCAGTTGAATCCAAGATCTACATCATAATCTAAGAAGATGTAGTAATGATAGTGACGTATTCTCTCTATTGCAACAAAGTAAAGCAGATTTCGCCCTGTGGTCCAGGTGCTTTCTTTGGCAAATACATAGGAAATGTGTGATGGCTTCTCGTCTTGACATTCCTCTTTGTAACTTAGTACTATTACGTCACAGTTGCAGGTCTTATTATCTCCGATCCTTGTCGATGAGGCCAAGTGTTGAGGAAGACATTGTTCGGTTTGAGTGAGATAAATGAATGGCTTTGAAGTTATAGAAATTGACTTGTCACTTGTTGTCGTTACTGTCGAATTGGATTCGGCTTCACGGAAGTGGGCAGCTCTTGAAGTAACTACTTTAGCAAAGATCAGAAGAGAACGACAAAGAAAATTGATTTTGTTGTGACTATTAGAACAATAAATTAGAGTTTCTTTCACACACATTCCGGGAAAAGTCACGTGGCCTTGAAAGCGATTATCAACGGTTTCTCAGAGACGCTCGCTCCAATTTTCTCTTTCGGGGGGAGGGCAGGGGGCTCGGTTGTTAGCTGTAGCTTTCTAAGTAGTCGTAAAGGTTACTAGTTACGTACTTTAAGAAAAAAAAACAACTTTCTAACTTTCTGATTGGTTTACTGAATCTTGGATACCAGGCTTTATACTTATGTTTGACCGTATATAGAGAAATATTGCGGCAACTGGTAAAGGAAAGATCTGTCGGAAAAAATGTCTGAATAACAGTAGATTTGGTACGCTTTTCTTTTTAAGGAAATAAAAGGAAACGCTATCATGCAAACTACAAAAACCAATTAACTGTCAATATTAGTTCTTAATATATGGCTCTCTCCGTGAACGGGCAAAATGAACTGAATCCGAATCCAAGATGGCGCTGTCTTGTCCCTTCAGGATTACCCGCTGTGTCCCGCCAAAAAGTGTTCTGTTTCCATATAAGAGATTCTATATTGACCTAGCGTGAGGTCAAGATGGCTGGGTATTGGCCTCATTCTTTGTTTTTTTCTTTTGCGTGTCATTATGGACTTAGACTCTGTGACGGTCAACAAACACCCAAAAGAAGAACTTGGCTAATATCCAGCCTTATTATCTTACTGCAGCGAATACCGTCCAAATAACAGTGCAAATATACAGCGATATTGTACAGTTATTTTGTACAGCAAAAAAACCTGTTTGCCGTACAGGTCGGCGAGCGCACGCAAAACTGTCACACTCTCCCTCTTGTTATTGATAAATTTATTGACCACAACAGTTGGATAATAAATCTTTTATGAGATGTTTTGGTGTGTAGTATCGCTTTTTATTATCCAACTCTGCTTCGTAGAGTACAAATAACGCCCGAAACGAGTATAAATATCACACGATATTTCTACTCGTCTCATTCCTCCTGGCCGTGTAAAAGGTTAAAGAGCTTGGCAAGTCAGAATTTTGGGACAAGAAATCTTTGGATAATAAATCACTTATTAGATGTTTCGGTGTGTAGTATCGCTGTATATTTTTACTCGTTGTTTGTATTTTGAATCGTCCTACGGGCTCGTCAAAATACGGCACAACTCGTAAAAATATACAGCGATACTACACACCAAGACATCTAATAACATATATATATTTTTACTCGTTGTTTGTATTTTGACGAGCCCCCGATAGGGCTCGTCAAAATACGGCACAACTCGTGAAAATACACAGTGATACTACACATCAAAACATCTAATAAGATATATCTCTTGACCTCACGTTTGGTCAATAACCCATATTTAACAATTATATTATGAGCACGAGATTTCTATGAGGTGATAGTTGATAAGGCCGAAGGCCGAATTAACTATCGCCTCATAGAAATCGAGAGCAATAATCTAATTGTTTTAGTAGAATTCTAACTGAATTAACACAAATAACGGTTTCCAATTATTTTTCTACCCTTTATTGAACTTTACACTTTAACAAAATCGCACGTATTGAATTGTCATTGGTAAATTTGTAGTTGCTTTTACGTCCGCGCACTCTTTCTTCAATGATTTCAAATTTTTAACTCAAGAAACTGTTAATGTCCTTCTTTCAGTCTTCCCAGGAATTTAATTATCCATTTACATCTTAACTTTCTTCCAAAACTTCGGAAAAACGATAAAAACGTCGCATTTGGTGGACGACCGACAGCCACTGCACCCTAATTAAACAATAGAGTGTTTATGTCGAGGAACTATCGGCTGATAGTTGCCTTGCGGAAATTTGCTGTTCCTAAAACAAATATACAAGTTTTAAGAACATCAAATTTCCAAGGGCAACTATCAGACCAATAGTTCCTAGACAGTAACACTCTATTGTCTTTATTGTTCACCATTAAATTTCTTCCGCGCGCCAGTTCAAACATCGCATTAATTTTTTTGAAATTTTTACGATAAAAGCCGTGAAAAGCCAAAGAAAAAATTTGAAAATAAAAAACAGATAAAAACCCCATATAATTCAATTTCAGTTGCTTCTTTTCTATAAGCCCCCTCGTTTACAGAAAACTTTTCTCGGACGAGTACTATCCATCCGGGTATTTTTCTTGGACGGGCACTATGGGCTTATAGTAGGGAGCTTAAGCAAACCACGACGACGACGGCAACGAGAACGTCACCAAACAAAAGGTTTAATGAGAAAAACAATAGCTGTGCATGTCCGTTACAAATCTTTGTACATTTCTTTGCCGTCGTCTGCAAAACAACAACGTAAAATGACCAAGTTCATCGTCGTCTACAAAACGTGGACGACGACGGCTAATTTTCCGTATTTCTGTTTGGAACTTAACTCCGTCGTGGCATATTTAGCTTAAGCACGTTTTTAGAGCCACTGGCGTACTGAACAGATCTAGACAATCGCGAATTTCGCTTGTAAAATATAGGTTCGTTTTTTACTAAGCGTCGTCCTCGGTTTCGTCGTCGTCGTTGGTTAAGCTCCCTAGTGTCTTTCCGCAGATGAACAATATCGCGTCACGTGATCAATTTAAACCAATAAGAATCGGAGAAAATTTAGTGGTGAACTATAATGGCTGATAGTATACGAGTACTTCAGCCAATCAGATTGCAGCATTTGCATTAGTATACTAGTAAAATTCTACTAAAACTAATTAGAGTATGATACGAAATGATGTAATCGAAAGGGCCTGTGCAAGGACAGCAAAAGAGGGTTAATTGCAGATCTCGGCCGATGGAAACGAAGCACAAAATCTGTTATTCAATATCCTATGGCAATTAATGTCACTAAACTTTATACTGATGCTAATAGGAATTCGCTGTGCATTCTTGAAGGTAAAAAAATGTAAGGTTTTCTTACCTGTATAGCTTGCATCCAGTCCACGTAACTTAAATGTTGAACTCCAGCGTGAAAGAATAATTATAGCCAAAAAATACAATCCAACAAAGAGAGCAGTAAACAACTTCAGGAATTCTATTCTCTTCATAACTTCAGCAGATTAGTAGTAGACTTTTTCCAGCACAAAACCTTAAAAAGAAAGATACTGAATTATATAGTGTGATGAACCTATAAATGTACAGCATGTAACACCATAAACCCCTAACACCTCGAACAGACGTAATAAGGTTAACCGTAAATGTCATGAACCGACCAATTGCAATTGGCAGTCACATGATTTCGAGCGCAGTTTGGAAAAAAAATACGCACGGATAAATTTTATAAAGGCTAACAATTTGTAGCAATTTGTAGTCTCTACGAGTTTATATTTGTTGTAAATTGTACTAGGAAAGCAGTACGTTTTTTCATCTTTGAGGTTGCAGAATTTGCGAAGGAAATCAAAAAGCAAATGAAAAGCAAAAACAATAGAACAAAAATGCAAAGTGAACAAGGGCCTGCTGCAGTTCTCTAGGCTGAACTGTTTTTCAAGGGTTTGTGAAACTATCTGCCTTTTTTGTGGCTACTCTTGCTAGGTAACGTAGCCACAAGTTAGGATAACTCCTGCCTTTCTCGCCAATTTTTATTGACTACTTACGCGCAACGTAAACGTTCTCGTTGGGAGCTCGAGTTTTCAGGCTGAAGAGTTTATTTATGATATGTTTGTCCCATTTTGGACTAGTAATCACACACAGCATTCAAACAATGTGCACAGTGAGTGTTTCTTTGTAAAGAGATTTTAGGCTTCTTGAAGGCGTGGAGAGAATTTTCTGCGAAAAAGGTCGCGGAAACGATCGCGATATTGTGAGATGGGCATTAGTACAGTTCAGCATTGCGAAATGCTATATGTACTATTGATCACAGACGTACATAGATACATAAATACAAACTTTATTGAAGCTCCCTAAGTGGGTTTTTCAGCTACAATAGAAACGAAAAATACAAATTGAAATTCAATAGAAGCAATAAATACATCAAAGGTAGAAATGCTACTTTCCCTATATTAAAGATTCAAAGATACAATAAATAACACAACATCCATGCTTGCTAGCTGCTGTAGGTACATGCGACGCAAAATAGCTTGCTGGACACTGACACCTGCTTGAAAGCTGTGTCTGCTGTGAAATGTGAAAATATAACACTTTTTGAGAGTAAGAGAGAACCATCCAGTGTGTCATATTTGAGAAGGCTCTTGGAAGGTTGCCCAGACATGGATTAAGGACAGTAGAGGTATAACACTTATTTGGGAAACAAACAGTGATGGTAAGAGATAGAAAACCATCCAGTATGTCATATTGATATTTGAGCAGACTTTTGGAAGGTTGCCCAGACATGGATTAAGGACACTAGAAGTCGGAGGAATGGGAAACTTCTTACTTAGAGCAGTAGAATATCATTTATAGAATGATGCAAGTTGTAATTTTAGAAATTAGAGTTGCTGATGTTCAATATTTGCAAAATAGTCCCGATTGATTAATACAAAGTGTTTAAAATATGACATGGTACGTCTTAATACATGATCATGTTCAGGGGCTTCATCAACGTTTACGGCAAAAAAGGCAACTGGTTTTCAGAGAAGGGCAAACTTTTACAGAACATGAATGCCATCTGATCAAAGTGCAAACGGTAGAGCAAGAGTGCGATATAACCACAAAGACAAAACATGGCTTCTGATCAAAAGGCAAACCTTTATGCATACATGACTATAGAACAAAGAACAAAGCCGAAAACCAATATTGAGTTGACTATTTCAAAGTTTCATGAGATGATTACCCAAGGTTCGGGCACCGTATATTGGTATTTGTTGTTATTATATAAGCATGCACTACTCAATATGACAAAGCTAAGAAGGTCCTTGCATTGTTGAACACCTTTGTAGTGAAACAAGTGTTGATGATGTTGAATCGGGTTTGTAACACATGCTATAGACATGTGGTAAGGTATAAATTCCATGTGCTGTTTGTTGTTAATGGCATGATATTTCCACAAACGATGAATAAGAATGCTGCTAACACCAAGAATTGCATTTAAAAGAATGTTTTGCATTGTCATTGGATATCAACACTTATAAGGCAGTTCAGGCTGATGATTGGTTGACGAGTAATACCAATCTCGATCTATAGAGATGATGGGATTGCTTTTAATCCAGAATGAGTTTTTCATACAATGAAGAAATTAACAACATGAAAATGTTAGCAATGTTGTATGGGATATTCAATCATGAGCAGCAATAAATGCACATAGCAATAATGTTCAATTAAAAAAGCAATAGGAGATCAAGATCAATAAAGTAATTATGAAGCTGAAATGCTTGCAGGTGTTACCTTCTGCTGAAGCAATGTTTAGTTAGCCAGCGTATATTTTGGCACCCGTTATGCTATAAAAAGTCAGTTGATGTCAACATAGCATCAGTAATAGATTGTTTATTATATTTAGAGATGAAACTCTGAAGAATTAGCATATCCTGGAATATTCCTTGGTCAACGCCGGCCAGAAGGTAAACAGTTTGTAATATGTCAAACACGAGAGACAGTGTTTCACCGGGATATCCAAACATCGAGAAGAGAGTTGAAAATACGACGCACAGCAGAGTATTTTTGACGAAATTCGAGGTGTTTGGATAGCCAACACTGTCTCGAGTGTTTGATATATCTTCTCGATCAGTATTGAATCAGAACACCATGAATCATATGGTAAAGTTGTTGATGCCTCAGTCATGGCAAATAGTATATATAAATCAACTTACATTATTTGTCTGACGTGTAACAACATGACCCTGATAGTAGATATAATGTTAAGTTTCATAAATGTAAGCTAACCACTTAATAGTCTCCTAGACACATCAGTAATAAAATATATTAGTATCACCCAACTAGTGGACTAATGCAAATCCTGCATTTTAATTGGCTACGCTACTAGAGGACGGGGAATCGGGGAATCGGGGAATCGGGGAATCGGAGAATCGGGGAATCGGGGAATCGGGGAATCGGGGAATCGGGGAATCGGGGAATCGGGGAATCGGGGAATCGGGGAATCGGGGAATCGGGGAATCGGGGAATCGGAGAATCGGGGAATCTGGGAATCGGGGAATCGGGGAATCGGGGAATCGGGGAATCGGGAAATCGGAGAATCGAGGAATCGGGAAATCGAGGAATCGGGAAATGGGGAACGGGGAACGGGGAACGGGGAACGGGGAACGGGGAACGGGGAATGGGGAATCTTTAAAAGCGGGAATCTTTAAAATGGGGAATCTTTAAAAGCCGGAATCTTTAAAATGGGGAATCTTTAAAAGCGGGAATCTTTAAAATGCGGAATCTTTAAAAGCGGGAATCTTTAAGATGCGGAATCTTTAAAAGCGGGAATCTTTAAAACGGGGAATCTTTAAAAGCGGGAATCTTTAAAAGCGGGAATCTTTAAAAGCGGGAATCTTTAAAAGCGGGAATCTTTAAACTGGGGAACCTTTAAAAGCGGGAATTTTTAAAATGGGGAATCTTTAAAAGCGGGAATCTTTAAAAGCGGGAATCTTTAAACTGGGAAATCTTTAAAAGCGGGAATCTTTAAAAGCGGGAATCTTTAAAACGGGGAATCTTTAAAAGCGGGAATCTTTCGACTCAATCGCACTTAAACTACGCCACGATCTCGGTCGCATTTTAAGTTCTCTACAGGGTTACAGTTTCTGAAATTCGATCGGCCATCGATAAAGGAGCGCGCATTACCAACGAGCGCATCAACAACATCGGCATAGCGTGGGGGACAGAGAGAGATTAGGGCGAGTGAAACTAACAATTACAAACATGTCATCAAGATCGTATTTATAAATGGGACGATTATAACATCAGCTAGGCAAATAGAGACAATCTTGTAAGCATATATACACTTTAATTATATCATGGAGCGAAGTAACTTCTGTATGGAACGAAGTAACTCTTGTATGGAGCGAGGTGACTTCGATTGTGGAGCGAAGTGACTTTTGGCTGGGACGAAATGACTGGGGGCGAAATGACCATGGGGCGAAATGACCGGATACCTTCTGAACCACTCAAGAAACATCATTTCATGTTAGAAATTTATTTGCCCGATAATGAATGCTATTTTTGCAAAAATAACCATGTTTAATAAATCGTTATGTTCACTTCTTTAAGTAGTGATTTCTTTCCTGATGGCATTATGCTTAAATGTTGAGCCAGTAGCCACATGCTGAAGTATGCTTTACACTTTCAGCCGCAGCTAATACCAAAATTAGCATTTAGCAAACATTTGAAGTTATCGTCGTGAATCCTTCAAGCCTTTAGACAGCCGAATCACCGAGCCAAAAGGATTGAAATTGTTTGCCAAAATAAATCAAGTGGCTACTTTAACCAAAGATCATAGCAAGGCTATCGAAACCACCAAAATTTAAAATGTTTAATCATCCCTATTAAAAGTTGTGTCAAATCAACCGTTACTGAGCGTCGCTTTGCTTCGGCTAATTATATAACCGTTCATGTCGGCTTGTCAGTTCTTAATTTCCAAAACCCCTGAACCTAATGTACTGGATGTGGCTCTCAATACGAAACAATAGCAATTATTTCGCCGAATCTTCAGTAACATATAAAGACGGAGGGTGTATGTTGGCACAAAGCGAGCGCCAAAACTATATTTACAGTTCCGTGACCGATGGAACCATCCGTTGTCTGTAACATAAACATAATATAAAACCTTTATTTTAACACTATGGTTGAAGATCTCGCTTGTGAATGGTTGGACATGTATTAGGTGTTCACGGTAGGAATGAATTTTACTTTCTTGTGAGATATGTTTGAATGATGTGCGTATTATCTGCCAGTTGGTGCCAGAGTGTAGCACGAATATGCAGACTTAAATTATAGTTTTACGCGCTATAAGGTGACTTTTCGTTGATGTTCAACGAGTGCTGTTTGAAATTGAAGACTGATTTAATAATTCGAATAATGTTAACAAATGTTAGACCTTTCCGCTCAGTTTTTAAACTGTATATGAGATACATTTTTGATAAGAAAGTTGCTGTGGTTTTCTACGAACAGTACGTAGTAGTCTAGTCAGTTGTGCTTCGCGATCAATCCGTCCCTACTGATGGAGAATCGAACTACAATTCAGATATAGATGTTAGTTAATTAATTTTCTGTTTTACGGGGATTTAAGAAAAAGAGATCCTAATATTAAAATAATTTGTAGACATCTGGCTTTGACATTGTATTTGCGGATGATGGGCTCTCGGTGTTTCAAAAAATGTTGAACAAAATTAGCTTCATTAAATTTCGCGAAGAGAATAGTACCCGGTTTGAGAAAGGAATTATACTCCCTTCCAGTTTCTTGACATTGGCCCGCCGAATGGATGGCAACCATCATAATAACAAGCTGTTAGGGTTTGTTACAAATGGAACTTACTTTCAATATTTTCCTTTGAAGCTGGTTAATGCGTTGTTAGAGATTGGGGTTCTGTTGGCAACTGGATATGATCAGTGGCTGTCGAATTAAATGGTACATGGATTTTCGCTTCGTTGACGATAGTGACGATTTCCAGATCCACTATTTTCTCTTAGAGCCAAACGGTGGAAGATTTCTATTCCTTCTGGTTGCATTCAAGAGCACAACAACTCGTAGACACCGCGAGATTGACGACGAAACAAGGCTCTTACGAGAATGCCAGACGACGATCGAATAGTATCCCATGATACATCTGGTTTAGGCTTATATTATCACTGCGTACGTGACGTCATCATTCATTCCACGCTCTCTGGATGAAGCCATAGCGTGCTTTCACACTTGTCTGGATTCCGTGGCTTCTGCTTTTAAGAGTACCTAGTTAGTTTATATTCAATGCGTTTCAAAGGAGAATTTTGCTGTTACAGTGAAGGGTTTTACTTGTGTTTCGTTGGTCTGTCGAGAAATACATATAAGCTATGTGGAAAGCATCGACGAACGAACAAGAGCTCTCGTTCCAGTGGTTGTTGTGAATTCGCCTACGGACGAATTATTCGCTGGGGTAAGAAGCCCTGTGAAGATAAGAATAAGTTACAGCAGGTACATTCTCCGAAGAGAAGTTCTGGGGTTTTCTGATTTTTCTTTTGACATTTCTTGTCCGCTTCTTAGCAGGCTTGTTCCGTGTTGTGCCGTTTGCTGCATGACATCTCTTGATTACGGCTCCATTGAATTATTGAAAATTACGAAGTTAAACACTCCGTTATGAAGGCTAGTTATCGCTGCTGAGCATTTTGCAGTTTCGGAAAGAATAGTAACCAAAACACCTTCGAAAATAATCATTTTGACTCTAAAAGATGACCAAGCTCGGGAATAAAGTGCCAAACGAACTGAGACTTGAAGCAGACATTCACACACGCAACACTGGTAATTGCACTGGTATGTTACGAAATTTCAGTCCACTTCGATCGCTTGAAAGGTCATAAAAATGTGGGTACTTCTCGGTACTTCTTCGCCAAAAATCATTATTATGTCTATATTCTGTGGCGTGATGCCCAAAAATCGAAGACATCAACATACTGTGCAAAGAAAAGCGAATATTCACGACCTTGTTTCGGGTCAACGAACACTTTGTGATGCGAATAGTCACAGAACACGATCAACGACAAGAATACTATAATAAGGCGGCGCTCTTAAACACTTACAAATCATTATAATCGCGTCAAACATTTAAAGAATGCACTTTTCTAACCTTTTACTGCAATAAAAATAAGAAATAGACCGCGGAGAAAACCACGTTATTTCACGCTGAGATCCATGATAACTTCGATGCTGCGTCACGTACGTAGAAAATTGCATCATGGGATACTATTCGATCGTCGTCTGCGAGAATGCATTGTCATTAAAAACTACCGAAGCCTTATTAGCCTCGCTTTCATGCATCTCATCTCAGGCCGACGTGTGCATTCCGCGACAGATGACAGATACAAGGTCAACCGCGATGTGGGAAAAATAATAAAAAAATAGATTATGGAAATCGAAAAACAAAACTTCCACTGGATTTTCGAAGCGCAATTCGTAAGGAAAGGGGAAGAAAACTTCTACCAGTCCGGCGCTTTCAAAGAACTTTTCAAAGGGATCTGTTCTTTTTTGCTTTTATCCGTTCAGTACTTTTCGAGAAAAATCTTTCGAGCGGGTTAGAATGCAATTTTTGTCAGCAGCATGGGGTCTCGTGTGAACCAGTCATGCAGAGAAATGACAAGACTTATTTTCGAACTAAACTTAGGATAAACAAAGAAGATGAGTTTTTTCTGCCCAGTGCTTTGAAAGTGCTTTCCAGAGAGACCTCTCCCGATCTAAACGGTGCGGTAGTTCTGGAAAAGCAGCTTGTTTCACCATGGATCGGCAAACTCTGGTAAATGTTATAGCAATTAAAAATTAAACATGCAAAAATTTGCGCGCGCACAATAAGATTTTCGGAGCGAAAGTTCTAAAAAACGGGAAAGAAATATTTTTACCGTCTTGCGCTTTGATGGAAACTTTCAAAAGGAATTTTTTTCGCCTTAATACGTTCAGTGCTTTTCGAGAAACGACTTTCCAAGTGGTTAATAGAATGCAATTCTTGTCAGCAGCCATGGCGCCTCAGGTGAGCCACCCATGCAGAGAAATTCAATAAAAGAATTATTTTCGAAGCAGACCTAGGATAAACACATGGAAGATAAACTTCTTCCAAGCGCTTTGAAAATGCTTTCAAAGAAACCTCTCTCGATCCAAACGGCTTACACTGGATGAGATTTTTTCGGTGTCCTACTAGTAAATGTTGCCGGAGTCATCAATTTTAGAGTATTCGGATTCGATAGGCGTGAACACTGAAAGGATATTCGAATTCCTAACCGTTTCATACACGAAGATAACTCCGGGAACATTCATAATATAAAAAAAGAAACAAAAATTCATCTGATGGAATGGTTAACAAGTAGTTTGTTGCCTCGACAACGTGAAACAAAAGGCCGCCAAAAAGAAGGCCAGGAGTAGGTTGAGAGAGTCTGAAGTTTTCTTTCCACTCGCTGATCACGCGTTTTCCATCATGTTGTCCCACAGGCATTTGTTCTTAAACAGTCATGGTCTTCGATCGTGCAATCGTCTTCGTCCCCGATAAAGTCTGGAGAACGTCAACATTGACTGCGTCAATAACTTTGATTTCTGAGGAATATGGCCCATTATACTGCAAACTCAAAATTATCGGAGGCGGAAAAGTGTCCGGATTCGAAAGAAAATCGTTTACACGACAAAACTCTCCGGATCCAAACGTCTTCGTACGGTAAGAATATCGTTCGCGGTCAACAAGAGGTTGTTATTAACTTCAAAGCGGAAAAACGTACGGCGCTTCTTTGTGCGCATTGCTTGTCATACTTGCGGCTCAGACAATCGAGTAGATAGATAGATAGATACATAGATACATAGATACATAGATAGATAGATAGATAGATAGATAGATAGATAGATAGATAGATAGATAGATAGATAGATAAACTTTAATTAAACACGATAATAATTAAAGCTGAAAGCTTGTGGGGTCGTGTATTTAAATTTAACTTTGCTAAAAATTTAAAATTACGATTAAAATGTTTAGATTACAATTCCTAGATTTACAATACAATTGTAGGTAATTTTTTTTTTTGAGAATACAAAGTACTTTATTGGTACGTTTCCTGCACTACTGGTAATAACAACAACTATCACATATATCGCCTAACCTACTTTACATTGGTTTCAACAGTACTAACGTTAACATTTCTCTTATGTATAACTTAACTAATTTCATTTTCTCACAAAAGCGCAAAACCTTAAAAGGTTTCGCGCTTTTGTGAGGGGCATTTTTTCGTAGCTCACTGACTAAAGCTCTCCATTTTGTATTCAAATAAAACTCTACTAACAAAGACAGAAAGGTAAATAGCTTGGTTATGCATCTTACTTCCAGGCATTCTCATCTAGTCTTATTATGCTGTTCCAATTCATTGGGCCAGTCTGGCTGACAGTGTGAATTTTCCAGTTTAGTAAACCATGGAGGTCTCTAGTTTTAGCATTATCCAGTTGTATTTGTGCAGAGTCGTCTGACTGAAACAGAAAGTTATTTTTTGTGTATAGTTCGTTTTCCAGTGGCTCTGTATTTCTCGCTTTTGTTTTGTTTTCTTCGACTCAGGTAATAATGCGAGCTGCATCGCTGCATTGGTGGAAAGAACGGCGGACTGTGATAAGGTACGGGAGGATGTCCTTCAGTTGATTTATTTATACTTCGGCAAGCATGAATTTTTTTTTCGGCATTTCACTGTGAAGAAAACAAGGCTCCCCCTACCTTCTGAGGGGCTCTCTTGCATATATATTCAGTGGTTTGTTTATATGGATGCAATATTCGAAGAGGGTTTGTGGAAAAATATGTGTCTTCGCACCGACATTTCTTGTATACCTCGACAAATGCACAAAGGGTTCGGAAGCCCTCTTTAAGTTTATTTTGTCCGGAAAAAACTGATTCTCCACGCAAACAATACCCCCAGCTTTCCATTAGTGACGTGAAAATACTGCTGCTTGTCGAAAAAACAAAGTTGGGAAAGCATGTCAAATTCATAACTTTTTTTGTTTACACGATGGACAAAATTCCCGCCTTTTTTCAAACTTGGAGCCTGACGCACAGCCAAAACTCGCGCAGGCTTATTACGTTTTTCCGCTCTGAAATTATTAACAGGTATGCAAATCTGGCTTATGTGTCTAGGATACTGTGTTTTACGATGACATAAGGCTGAGAAGATTATTGTAACAAAAACTTTTAGTCCCTGAAGTGTGCTATTAACTCATTATTGGAACTTAGAAGAACTTAAATGATCATTTTAACTGAAAAGTCTTTTTCTTTTGGCCAAGGATGTAAAATATCAGCGCCTACACTTTCGTTTTCATAGCTGGGGCATAGGATCGAGTGTGGAACAAATTGAGGCGACTGCGATCAGGTGGCTTTTCATGCCCTGATTTGAGTTAGAACCGATGTCACGTGATAGCCTGGTACTTAATTTCTCTGCAATCTCACTAAATGATCTTCGATTTCGATGAAAACGATCACCTTTTGCCTTGATTTTGGTGTGGACAATGGGCGAAAACACATCATAATTTTTTTTTTTCCGACGACGGCGTATCATGTTTAGGAAAACAAAAATCACGTAAATGAAACAGCTGAAGTGATAAAATCGAAATGACTTTGAAATAGGAAGTAAGAAAATTCACCATTTTCAAGATAAAATTTGTCCAGGAAACCTGAACTTTGGCTTCGATCATTTCACGTTATGTGATTTTTTACTGAGAGCCAAGAGAGATTTACAAAGGTTTATAACGCACCTGCAAAGGTCAGTGAATGGTAAATTAAGGTCCCGCCCATACTACTTCGAAGGAATTTGAAAACAAAGGTTTCATTCTGAAAACGCATCAAGTGTTTTCTGTTCACACTACGCCAGAGGAAATTGAAAACGCAACAATCGCCAGTCATTTGGGATTTGTGTTCCAGTAAACCTCGGGCAGGGAAATCACACGACTTTCGTGACGCCGTCGTTTTCAAAGAGTGGGCGTCTCAAAGTTCCTCCGGTTTGAAAAGCGTTTTCCAAAAGCTCCGTTTTCGTGACGGATTATCGAGGACGGTAGGCCTAACCGTAGAAATAAAGCTGCGTTTTCAAATTTCTCCCGAGTAGTGTGGACTTGGTCTTAAACCTTTTGTTTTGTTTTTTGAAGTTCGTGGTTGTGGTTTCGGGAATTTCATTTGAATTTCAACATAAACTATTCACCTTGTTCTATCACGTGTCCGCTGAAGGTAAAATGGCGCTTTGAAGTTTTGCCGTACATTCAATACGCATTTAAGCTTACTTACGAAATGCTTTCTTGCAGAGACCGTTAACTGCTTTTAACGTGGAAGAGGTTCGTACACAAATGTTAGAGTTGTAGCGCTGGTCCACGGTCTTAGAGGGAAGTCGAATGCAGTGGGTACAGGGAGTTCGTTGAACTTACAGTACGTCTTAATAACTTTGAAGGTAAGTTTCATGATAATTTTGTTTCCATTCTCTATAAGATCATGATAGCTACATGAACGATGCTGTCTAAGATTATTCTTTTAACTAAACTGTCTTCTAACTTACGTCAGAACACTTTTGTTTTTCGTCGATTAATATAGGTAATCAAATGATTTCGAGTGCAATGTGGAATAATTAAGCACAAGTAAATTTTATTAAGACTAAAAAAAATTGGACGAGCCGGGCTCGTGAAAGTTAGAGTCTTTAAAAAATTTGCGAGTGCTTATTTATTTCAAATTGCACGCGAAAAATCATTTGATTACTTGTTAATAATGTACAAGTGACAATTTCTGTCACGCTTCAGTATTTTACGTCAGAAATGAAGCGTCAAGTTACTGTATCTTTATTGTATGAAAATTAATTCAAGCGTAAAAATTCATTACAAGTCATGTATGAAAACTGAGCAGTTTCGTTTAACTGTGAAAAGCAGTCTTTATTTAACATTTGAATTGAAGAAATTGACCACAAAGCAGAAGAAAACCTCCCTGCCGTTTTAATACGACTTTCTTTGCAACTGTTTTTTTGAGTGATTGAAAAACTCTGTGCCGCGTTCAAGCTTGTCTTTGCCGAGAAGCAACTCTTCAACCCAGCACAAGTTGCTTTAAACAAAATGCCGAGAAACACAAAGCTAAAATCTACCAAGATACTGATTTTCTTAGTGACTGAAAGACATTTATTAACTTCTTCATTGGACGTTGTACAGGTTAGATTTGCGTTTGTCGCGTTTTGTTTGTGAACTATCTTACCTAATCTCTAAGCTTTGTTTTTTCGCAAAAGTAGAACGCTTGCCCCTTTCGTCTTCAAAATTAAGATGTGGCAGGTTCTTAGGGCGTCTTCCTGTTGCGTTCCTCTTCGCGTTTTTTGAAGTAGTACTAATGGAATTTTAAAATTTACTTTTTAAACTGGGATTTTGTCATGCCGTCGTGATCGGATCCGGCATTTTTCAATTCAGCCAAGCTCAAGTTTATGTTTTTGTCCTCACGTCGTCTGTGTATATTTCTTATCTTACACACTTCACGATAACTAGTTTGTAACTTTTGCTGAACTTTGTGTTTTGCTTTGTTATCAAGTCTCTGTATTGAAACTGATTTAGGTTAAGAGTTTGAATCTTCGTGCAACTTTTGTCCCCCGTTTTGTTTGACCGGCTCAATTTTGTCGGAGCTGTCAATCATTTTCAATTTCACCGTTTAGCACTCAATTTCACTCTGCTTGCACTGGTAAAATTGCACTGATTTGGGATTATTTGACATGTTCTCAGCCAATCAGAATACAGAAATTGTTACTCAAGGGGGTAATCGTGCTCGTAATTTCAAATCGTCGGGACCACCGGATTTTAAAATCACTTGCGCGATTACTCCCTAAATTGTACTCCAATCGGTCCAATTACTATTACTAACAGTTAAACATTTAGCCCATTTCCCAACTATCTCCGTCTATATCAAATATATCTAGAAATTTCCAATAAGGCAGTACCTCTGCCTCCCCGGGGCGCTCCCTAAAGTGGCATCCCTTAAATGGCCTCCCTAAAATAACTAGTGTATATCACTTGGCTGCACTAGATTAACACACTGAAACTAAATCCTACGATTGGTTCCTAGTATCCAAAGTTCAGGTAGTTGATTGAGAAATCTTTTCTTGGCTAAAGCTTTTGCCAAACTAGTGTCCAGGACATCATTGGTAACGTAAATAAAATACCTAACATTAAATCTAAAGTGCAATATTACAATGTTCAACTGTGGTCAGATGCTCTATATATTACCTATGTCTTTCAGCTCTGGCCTTCAAAATGTGAGTATGGCACAATGGGATGGCGATGTGTTGTGTTCATACAGTAGGTGGTTGCAGTCTCGCTGTACCTCTTTAATTGACTGGTTTTTAATGTCTGAAACAAGGTGCGGTTTTGGTGAGCTGTAGGTGCTTTGTTTTGAATGTCCTCGATTATGACAGGTACTCGTTCGGAAAACATCTTGTCCCCCCGTGGATAAGCACGATGTTGTCCGTTGGAGGCAGCTATAGCTACATACGCGAGCGCCTGGCCTCGGAATATCAGCTCTGTAGAATAAATTACATGTAACTGAGAAGTCCACCAACTCTCTTGGTCGTATTGTGTAGGGTAGGGCAAAATCTGCTTGATGGATTGATGATGAAAAGCGTTAAAGAGAGCATCGAACCAAATCACTGGAACGGCTATCGGTGGTTCTTTGATACCACATATCAAACGTCTTCTTTCCAAAAGAGCCTTATCATTATTCTTAAAGTTTGTAACACCCACTGCTGGTTCATCATCCAAAAGCCATCGTTCAAAAGCTCTAAACGGTGACAGTCTCTTTATTTCTGGAGAACTAAACGAGTTGAATCCAAGATCTACATCATCATCTAAGAAGATGTAGTAATGGTAGTGACGTATTCTCTCTATTGCAACAAAGTAAAGCAGATTTCGTCCTGTGGTCCAGGTGCTTTCTTTGGCAAATACATAGGAAATGTGTGATGGCTTCTTGTCTTGACATTCCTCTTTGTAACTTAGTACTATTACGTCACAGTTGCAGGTCTTATTATCTCCGATCCTTGTCGATGAGGCCAAGTGTTGAGGAAGACATTGTTCGGTTTGAGTGAGATAAATGAATGGTTTTGAAGTTATAGGAGTTGACTTGTCAGCTGTTGTCGTTACTGTTGAATTGGATTCGGCTTCACGGAAGTGGGCAACTCTTGAAGTAACTATTTTAGCAAAGATCAGAAGAGAACGACAAAGAAAATTGATTTTGTTGTGACTATTAGAACAATAAATTAGAGTTTCTTTCACACACATTCCGCGAAAGGTCACGTGGCCTTGAAAGCGATTATCAACGGTTTTCCATAGACGCTCGCTCCAGTTTTCTCTTTCGGGGGGAGGGGAGGGGGTCGGTTGGTGGCTGTAGCTTTCTAAGTAATCGTAAAGGTTACTAGTTACGTACTTTAAGAAAAAAAACAACTTTCTAACTTTCTGATTGGTGTGCTGAATCTTGGATACCAGGTTTTATACTTATGTTTGACCGTATATAGAGAAATATTGCGGCAACTGGTAAAGGAAAGATCTGTCGGAAAAAATGTCTGAATAACAGTAGATTTGGTACGCTTTTCTTTTTAAGGAAATAAAAGGAAACGCTATCATGCAAACTACAAAAACCAATTAACTGTCAATATTAGTTCTTAATATATGGCTCTCTCCGTGAACGGGCAAAATGAACTGAATCCGAATCCAAGATGGCGCTGTCTTGTCCCTTCAGGATTACCCGCTGTGTCCCGCCAAAAAGTGTTCTGTTTCCATATAAGAGATTCTATATTGACCAAGCGTGAGGTCAAGATGGCTGGGTATTGGCCTCATTCTTTGTTTTTTTCTTTTGCGTGTCATTATGGACTTAGACTCTGTGACGGTCAACAAACACCCAAAAGAAGAACTTGGCTAATATCCAGCCTTATTGTCCAACTGCAGCGAATACCGTCCAAATAACAGTGCAAATATACAGCGATATTGTACAGTTATTTTGTACAGCAGAAAACCTGTTTGCCGTACAGGTCGGCGAGCGCACGCAAAACTGTCACACTCTCCCTCTTGTTATTGATAAATTTATTGACCACAACAGTTGGATAATAAATCTTTTATGAGATGTTTTGGTGTGTAGTATCGCTTTTTATTATCCAACTCTGCTTCGTAGAGTACAAATAACGCCCGAAACGAGTATAAATATCACACGATATTTCTACTCGTCTCATTCCTCCTGGCCGTGTAAAAGGTTAAAGAGCTTGGCAAGTCAGAATTTTGGGACAAGAAATCTTTGGATAATAAATCACTTATTAGATGTTTCGGTGTGTAGTATCGCTGTATATTTTTACTCGTTGTTTGTATTTTGAATCGTCCTACGGGCTCGTCAAAATACGGCACAACTCGTAAAAATATACAGCGATACTACACACCAAGACATCTAATAACATATATATATTTTTACTCGTTGTTTGTATTTTGACGAGCCCCCGATAGGGCTCGTCAAAATACGGCACAACTCGTGAAAATACACAGTGATACTACACATCAAAACATCTAATAAGATATATCTCTTGACTTCACGTTTGGTCAATAACCCATATTTAACAATTAGATTATGAGCACGAGATTTCTATGAGGTGATAGTTGATAAGGCCGAAGGCCGAATCAACTATCGCCTCATAGAAATCGAGAGCAATAATCTAATTGTTTTAGTAGAATTCTAACTGAATTAACACAAATAACGGTTTCCAATTATTTTTCTACCCTTTATTGAACTTTACACTTTAACAAAATCGCACGTATTGAATTGTCCTTGGTAAATTTGCAGTTGCTTGTACGTCCGCGCACTCTTTCTTCAATGATTTCAAATTTTTAACTCAAGAAACTGTTAATGTCCTTCTTTCAGTCTTCCCAGGAATTTAATTATCCATTTACATCTTAACTTTCTTCCAAAACTTCGGAAAAACGATAAAAACGTCGCATTTGGTGGACGACCGACAGCCACTGCACCCTAATTAAACAACAGAGTGTTTATGTCGAGGAACTATCGGCTGATAGTTGCCTTGCGGAAATTTGCTGTTCCTAAAACAAATATACAAGTTTTAAGAACATCAAATTTCCAAGGGCAACTATCAAACCAATAGTTCCTAGACAGTAACACTCTATTGTCTTTATTGTTCACCATTAAATTTCTTCCGCGCGCCAGTTCAAAAATCGCATTAATTTTTTTAAAATTTTTACGATAAAAGCCGTAAAAAGCCAAAGAAAAAATTTGAAAATAAGAAACAGATAAAAACCCCATATAATTCAATTTCAGTTGCTTCTTTTCTATAAGCCCGCTCGTTTACAGAAAACTTTTCACGGACGAGTACTATCCATCCGGGCATTTTTCTTGGACGGGCACTATGGGCTTATAGTAGGGAGCTTAAGCAAACCACGACGACGACGGCAACGAGAACGTCACCAAACAAAAGGTTTAATGAGAAAAACAATAGCTGTGCATGTCCGTTATAAATCTTTGTACATTTCTTTGCCGTCGTCCGCAAAACAACAACGTAAAATGACCAAGTTCTGCGTCGTCTACAAAACGTGGACGACGACGGCTAATTTTCCGTATTTCTGTTTGGAACTGAACTCCGTCGTGGCATATTTAGCTTAAGCACGTTTTTAGAGCCACTAGCGTACTGAACAGATCTAGACAATGGCGAATTTCGCTTGTAAAATATAGGTTCGTTTTTTACTAAGCGTCGTCCTCGGTTTCGTCGTCGTCGTTGGTTAAGCTCCCTAGTGTCTTTCCGCAGATGAACAATATCGCGTCACGTGATCAATTTAAACCAATAAGAATCGGAGAAAATGTAGTGGTGAACTGTAATGGCTGATAGTATACGAGTATTTCAGCCAATCAGATTGCAGCATTTGCATTAGTATACTAGTAAAATTCTACTAAAACTAATTAGAGTATGATACGAAACGATGTAATCGAAAGGGCCTGTGCAAGGACAGCAAAAGAGGGTTAATTGCAGATCTCGGCCGATGGAAACGAAGCACAAAATCTGTTATTCAATATCCTATGGCAATTAATGTCACTAAACTTTATACTGATGTTAATAGGAATTCGCTGTGCATTCTTGAAGGTAAAAAAATGTAAGGTTTTCTTACCTGTATAGTTTGCATCCAGTCTACGTAACTTAAATGTTGAACTCCAGCGTGAAAGAATAATTATAGCCAAAAAAGACAATCCAACAAAGAGAGCAGTAAACAACTTCAGGAATTCTATTTTCTTCATAACTTCAGCAGATTAGTAGTAGACTTTTTCCAGCACAAAACCTTAAAAAGAAAGATACTGAATTATATAGTGTGATGAACCTATAAATGTACAGCATGTAACACCATAAACCCCTAACACCTACAACAGACGTAATAAGGTTAACCGTAAATGTCATGAACCGACCAATTCCAATTGGCAGTCACATGATTTCGAGCGCAGTTTGGAAAAAAAAATACGCACGGGTAAATTTTATAAAGGCTAACAATTTGTAGCAATTTGTAGTCTCTACGAGTTTATATTTGTTGTAAATTGTACTAGGAAAGCAGTACGTTTTTTCATCTTTGAGGTTGCAGAATTTGCGAAGGAAATCAAAAAGCAAATGAAAAGCAAAAACAATAGAACAAAAATGCAAAGTGAACAAGGGCCTGCTGCAGTTCTCTAGGCTGAACTGTTTTTCAAGGGTTTGTGAAACTATCTGCCTTTTTTGTGGCTACTCTTGCTAGGTAACGTAGACACAAGTTAGGATAACTCCTGCCTTTCTCGCCAATTTTTATTGACTACTTACGCGCAACGTAAACGTTCTCGTTGGGAGCTCGAGTTTTCAGGCTGAAGAGTTTATTTATGATATGTTTGTCCCATTTTGGACTAGTAATCACACACAGCATTCAAACAATGTGCACAGTGAGTGTTTCTTTGTAAAGAGATTTTAGGCTTCTTGAAGGCGTGGAGAGAATTTTCTGCGAAAAAGGTCGCGGAAACGATCGCGATATTGTGAGATGGGCATTAGTACAGTTCAGCATTGCGAAATGCTATATGTACTATTGATCACAGACGTACATAGATACATAAATACAAACTTTATTGAAGCTCCCTAAGTGGGTTTTTCAGCTACAATAGAAACGAAAAATACAAATTGAAATTCAATAGTAGCAATAAATATATCAAAGGTAGAAATGCTACTTTCCCTATATTAAAGATTCAAAGATACAATAAATAACACAACATCCATGCTTGCTAGCTGCGGTAGGTACATGCGACGCAAAATAGCTTGCTGGACACTGACACCTGCTTGAAAGCTGTGTCTGCTGTGAAATGTGAAAATATAACACTTTTTGAGAGTAAGAGAGAACCATCCAGTGTGTCATATTTGAGAAGGCTCTTGGAAGGTTGCCCAGACATGGATTAAGGACAGTAGAGGTATAACACTTATTTGGGAAACAAACAGTGATGGTAAGAGATAGAAAACCATCCAGTATGTCATATTGATATTTGAGCAGACTTTTGGAAGGTTGCCCAGACATGGATTAAGGACACTAGAAGTCGGAGGAATGGGAAACTTCTTACTTAGAGCAGTAGAATATCATTTATAGAATGATGCAAGCTGTAGTTTTAGAAATTAGAGTTGCTGATGTTCAATATTTGCAAAATAGTCCCGATTGATTAATACAAAGTGTTTAAGATATGACATGGTACGTCTTAATACATGATCATGTTCAGGGGCTTCATCAACGTTTACGGCAAAAAAGGCAACTGGTTTTCAGAGAAGGGCAAACTTTTACAGAACATGAATGCCATCTGATCAAAGTGCAAAAGGTAGAGCAAGAGTGCGATATAACCACAAAGACAAAACATGGCTTCTGATCAAAAGGCAAACCTTTATGCATACATGACTATAGAACAAAGAACAAAGCCGAAAACCAATATTGAGTTGACTATTTCAAAGTTTCATGAGATGATTACCCAAGGTTCGGGCACCGTATATTGGTATTTGTTGTTATTATATAAGCATGCACTACTCAATATGACAAAGCTAAGAAGGTCCTTGCATTGTTGAACACCTTTGTAGTGAAACAAGTGTTGATGATGTTGAATCGGGTTTGTAAAACATGCTATAGACATGTGGTAAGGTATAAATTCCATGTGCTGTTTGTTGTTAATGGCATGATATTTCCACAAACGATGAATAAGAATGCTGCTAGCACCAAGAATTGCATTTAAAAGAATGTTTTGCATTGTCATTGGATATCAACACTTATAAGGCAGTTCAGGCTGATGATTGGTTGACGAGTAATACCAATCTCGATCTATAGAGATGATGGGATTGCTTTTAATCCAGAATGAGTTTTTCATACAATGAAGAAATTAACAACATGAAAATGTTAGCAATGTTGTATGGGATATTCAATCATGAGCAGCAATAAATGCGCATAGCAATAATGTTCAATTAAAAAAGCAATAGGAGATCAAGATCAATAAAGTAATTATGAAGCTGAAATGCTTGCAGGTGTTACCTTCTGCTGAAGCAATGTTTAGTTAGCCAGCGTATATTTTGGCACCCGTTATGCTATAAAAAGTCAGTTGATGTCAACATAGCATCAGTAATAGATTGTTTATTATATTTAGAGATGAAACTCTGAAGAATTAGCATATCCTGGAATATTCCTTGGTCAACGCCGGCCAGAAGGTAAACAGTTTGTAATATGTCAAACACGAGAGACAGTGTTTCACCGGGATATCCAAACATCGAGAAGAGAGTTGAAAATACGACGCACAGCAGAGTATTTTTGACGAAATTCGAGGTGTTTGGATAGCCAACACTGTCTCGAGTGTTTGATATATCTTCTCGATCAGTATTGAATCAGAACACCATGAATCATATGGTAAAGTTGTTGATGCCTCAGTCATGGCAAATAGTATATATAAATCAACTTACATTATTTGTCTGACGTGTAACAACATGACCCTGATAGTAGATATAATGTTAAGTTTCATAAATGTAAGCTAACCACTTAATAGTCTCCTAGACACATCAGTAATAAAATATATTAGTATCACCCAACTAGTGGACTAATGCAAATTCTGCATTTTAATTGGCTACGCTACTAGAGGACTAGGAATCGGGGAATCGGGGAATCGGGGAATCGGGGAATCGGGGAATCGGGGAATCGGGGAATCGGGGAATCGGGGAATCGGGGAATCGGGGAATCGGGGAATCGGGGAATCGGGGAATCGGGGAATCGGGGAATCGGGAAATCGGGAAATCGGGAAGTCGGGAAATGGAAAACGGGGAACGGGGAACGGGGAATGGGGAATCTTTAAAAGCGGGAATCTTTAAAATGGGGAATCTTTAAAAGCGGGAATCTTTAAAAGCGGGAATCTTTAAACTGGGGAATCTTTAAAAGCGGGAATCTTTAAAATGCGGAATCTTTAAAAGCGGGAATCTTTAAACTGGGGAATTTTTAAAATGAGGAATCTTTAAAAGCGGGAATCTTTAAAATGGGGAATCTTTAAAAGCGGGAATCTTTAAACTGGGGAATTTTTAAAAGCGGGAATTTTTAAAATGGGGAATCTTTAAAAGCGGGAATCTTTAAAAGCGGGAATCTTTAAAAGCGGGAATCTTTAAACTGGGGAATCTTTAAAAGCGGGAATCTTTAAAAGCGGGAATCTTTAAAAGCGGGAATCTTTAAAACGGGGAATCTTTAAAAGCGGGAATCTTTCGACTCAATCGCACTTAAACTACGCCACGATCTCGGTCGCATTTTAAGTTCTCTACAGGGTTACAGTTTCTGAAATTCGATCGGCCATCGATAAAGGAGCGCGCATTACCAACGAGCGCATCAACAACATCGGCATAGCGTGGGGGACAGAGAGAGATTAGGGCGAGTGAAACTAACAATTACAAACATGTCATCAAGATCGTATTTATAAATGGGACGATTATAACATCAGCTAGGCAAATAGAGACAATCTTGTAAGCATATATACACTTTAATTATATCATGGAGCGAAGTAACTTCTGTATGGAGCGAAGTAACTCTTGTATGGAGCGAAGTGACTTCGATTGTGGAGCGAAGTGACTTTTGGCTGGGGCGAAATGACTGGGGGCGAAATGACCATGGGGCGAAATGACCGGATACCTTCTGAACCACTCAAGAAACATCATTTCATGTTAGAAATTTATTTGCCCGATAATGAATGCTATTTTTGCAAAAATAACCATGTTTAATAAATCGTTATGCTCACTTCTTTAAGTAGTGATTTCTTTCCTGATGGCATTATGCTTAAATGTTGAGCCAGTAGCCACATGCTGAAGTATGCTTTACACTTTCAGCCGCAGCTAATACCAAAATTAGCATTTAGCAAACATTTGAAGTTATCGTCGTGAATCCTTCAAGCCTTTAGACAGCCGAATCACCGAGCCAAAAGGATTGAAATTGTTTGCCAAAATAAATCAAGTGGCTACTTTAACCAAAGATCATAGCAAGGCTATCGAAACCACCAAAATTTAAAATGTTTAATCATCCCTATTAAAAGTTGTGTCAAATCAACCGTTACTGAGCGTCGCTTTGCTTCGGCTAATTATATAACCGTTCATGTCGGCTTGTCAGTTCTTAATTTCCAAAACCCCTGAACCTAATGTACTGGATGTGGCTCTCAATACGAAACAATAGCAATTATTTCGCCGAATCTTCAGTAACATATAAAGACGGAGGGTGTATGTTGGCACAAAGCGAGCACCAAAACTATATTTACAGTTCCGTGACCGATGGAACCATCCGTTGTCTGTAACATAAACATAATATAAAACCTTTATTTTAACACTATGGTTGAAGATCTCGCTTGTGAATGGTTGGACATGTATTAGGTGTTCACGGTAGGAATGAATTTTACTCTCTTGTGAGATATGTTCGAATGATGTGCGTATTATCTGCCAGTTGGTGCCAGAATGTAGCACGAATATGCAGACTTAAATTATAGTTTTACGCGCTATAAGGTGACTTTTCGTTGATGTTCAACGAGTGCTGTTTGAAATTGAAGACTGATTTAATAATTCGAATAATGTTAACAAATGTTAGACCTTTCCGCTCAGTTTTTAAACTGTATATGAGATACATTTTTGATAAGAAAGTTGCTGTGGTTTTCTACGAACAGTACGTAGTAGTCTAGTCAGTTGTGCTTCGCGATCAATCCGTCCCTACTGATGGAGAATCGAACTACAATTCAGATATAGATGTTAGTTAATTAATTTTCTGTTTTACGGGGATTTAAGAAAAAGAGATCCTAATATTAAAATAATTTGTAGACATCTGGCTTTGACATTGTATTTGCGGATGATGGGCTCTCGGTGTTTCAAAAAATGTTGAACAAAATTAGCTTCATTAAATTTCGCGAAGAGAATAGTACCCGGTTTGAGAAAGGAATTATACTCCCTTCCAGTTTCTTGACATTGGCCCGCCGAATGGATGGCAACCATCATAATAACAAGCTGTTAGGGTTTGTTACAAATGGAACTTACTTTCAATATTTTCCTTTGAAGCTGGTTAATGCGTTGTTAGAGATTGGGGTTCTGTTGGCAACTGGATATGATCAGTGGCTGTCGAATTAAATGGTACATGGATTTTCGCTTCGTTGACGATAGTGACGATTTCCAGATCCACTATTTTCTCTTAGAGCCAAACGGTGGAAGATTTCTATTCCTTCTGGTTGCATTCAAGAGCACAACAACTCGTAGACACCGCGAGATTGACGACGAAACAAGGCTCTTACGAGAATGCCAGACGACGATCGAATAGTATCCCATGATACATCTGGTTTAGGCTTATATTATCACTGCGTACGTGACGTCATCATTCATTCCACGCTCTCTGGATGAAGCCATAGCGTGCTTTCACACTTGTCTGGATTCCGTGGCTTCTGCTTTTAAGAGTACCTAGTTAGTTTATATTCAATGCGTTTCAAAGGAGAATTTTGCTGTTACAGTGAAGGGTTTTACTTGTGTTTCGTTGGTCTGTCGAGAAATACATATAAGCTATGTGGAAAGCATCGACGAACGAACAAGGGCTCTCGTTCCTGTGGTTGTTGTGAATTCGCCTACGGACGAATTATTCGCTGGGGTAAGAAGCCCTGTGAAGATAAGAATAAGTTACAGCAGGTACATTCTCCGAAGAGAGGTTCTGGGGTTTTCTGATTTTTCTTTTGACATTTCTTGTCCGCTTCTTAGCAAGCTTGTTCCGTGTTGTGCCGTTTGCTGCATGACATCTCTTGATTACGGCTCCATTGAACTATTGAAATTTACGAAGTTAAACACTCCGTTATGAAGGCTAGTTATAGCTGCTGAGCATTTTGCAGTTTCGGAAAGAATAGTAACCAAAACACCTTCGAAAATAATCATTTTGACTCTAAAAGATGACCAAGCTCGGGAATAAAGTGCCAAACGAACTGAGACTTGAAGCAGACATTCACACACGCAACACTGGTAATTGCACTGGTATGTTACGAAATTTCAGTCCACTTCGATCGCTTGAAAGGTCATAAAAATGTGGGTACTTCTCGGTACTTCTTCGCCAAAAATCATTATTATGTCTATATTCTGTGGCGTGATGCCCAAAAATCGAAGACATCAACATACTGTGCAAAGAAAAGCGAATATTCACGACCTTGTTTCGGGTCAACGAACACTTTGTGATGCGAATAGTCACAGAACACGATCAACGACAAGAATACTATAATAAGGCGGCGCTCTTAAACACTTACAAATCATTATAATCGCGTCAAACATTTAAAGAATGCACTTTTCTAACCTTTTACTGCAATAAAAATAAGAAATAGACCGCGGAGAAAACCACGTTATTTCACGCTGAGATCCATGATAACTTCGATGCTGCGTCACGTACGTAGAAAATTGCATCATGGGATACTATTCGATCGTCGTCTGCGAGAATGCATTGTCATTAAAAACTACCGAAGCCTTATTAGCCTCGCTTTCATGCATCTCATCTCAGGCCGACGTGTGCATTCCGCGACAGATGACAGATACAAGGTCAACCGCGATGTGGGAAAAATAATAAAAAAATAGATTATGGAAATCGAAAAACAAAACTTCCACTGGATTTTCGAAGCGCAATTCGTAAGGAAAGGGGAAGAAAACTTCTACCAGTCCGGCGCTTTCAAAGAACTTTTCAAAGGGATCTGTTCTTTTTTGCTTTTATCCGTTCAGTACTTTTCGAGAAAAATCTTTCGAGCGGGTTAGAATGCAATTTTTGTCAGCAGCATGGGGTCTCGTGTGAACCAGTCATGCAGAGAAATGACAAGACTTATTTTCGAACTAAACTTAGGATAAACAAAGAAGATGAGTTTTTTCTGCCCAGTGCTTTGAAAGTGCTTTCCAGAGAGACCTCTCCCGATCTAAACGGTGCGGTAGTTCTGGAAAAGCAGCTTGTTTCACCATGGATCGGCAAACTCTGGTAAATGTTATAGCAATTAAAAATTAAACATGCAAAAATTTGCGCGCGCACAATAAGATTTTCGGAGCGAAAGTTCTAAAAAACGGGAAAGAAATATTTTTACCGTCTTGCGCTTTGATGGAAACTTTCAAAAGGAATTTTTTTGCCTTAATACATTCAGTGCTTTTCGAGAAACGACTTTCCAAGTGGTTAATAGAATGCAATTCTTGTCAGCAGCCATGGCGCCTCAGGTGAGCCACCCATGCAGAGAAATTCAATAAAAGAATTATTTTCGAAGCAGACCTAGGATAAACACATGGAAGATAAACTTCTTCCAAGCGCTTTGAAAATGCTTTCAAAGAAACCTCTCTCGATCCAAACGGCTTACACTGGATGAGATTTTTTCGGTGTCCTACTAGTAAATGTTGCCGGAGTCATCAATTTTAGAGTATTCGGATTCGATAGGCGTGAACACTGAAAGGATATTCGAATTCCTAACCGTTTCATACACGAAGATAACTCCGGGAACATTCATAATATAAAAAAAGAAACAAAAATTCATCTGATGGAATGGTTAACAAGTAGTTTGTTGCCTCGACAAGGTGAAACAAAATGCCGCCAAAAAGAAGGCCAGGAGTAGGTTGAGAGAGTCTGAAGTTTTCTTTCCACTCGCTGATCACGCGTTTTCCATCATGTTGTCCCACAGGCATTTGTTCTTAAACAGTCATGGTCTTCGATCGTGCCATCGTCTTCGTCCCCGATAAAGTCTGGAGAACGTCAACATTGACTGCGTCAATAACTTTGATTTCTGAGGAATATGGCCCATTATACTGCAAACTCAAAATTATCGGAGGCGGAAAAGTATCCGGATTCGAAAAAAAATCGTTTACACGACAAAACTCTCCGGATCCAAACGTCTTCGTACGGTAAGAATATCGTTCGCGGTCAACAAGAGGTTGTTATTAACTTCAAAGCGGAAAAACGTACGGCGCTTCTTTGTGCGCATTGCTTGCCATACTTGCGGCTCAGACAATCGAGTAGATAGATAGATAGATACATAGATACATAGATACATAGATAGATAGATAGATAGATAGATAGATAGATAGATAGATAGATAGATAGATAGATAGATAAACTTTATTTAAACACGATAATAATTAAAGCTGAAAGCTTGTGGGGTCGTGTATCTAAATTTAACTTTGCTAAAAATTTAAAATTACGATTAAAATGTTTAGATTACAATTCCTAGATTTACAATACAATTGTAGGTAATTTTTTTTTGAGAATATAAAGTACTTTATTGGTACGTTTCCTGCACTACTGGTAATTACAACAACTATCACATATATCGCCTAACCTACTTTATATTGGTTTCAACAGTACTAACGTTAACATTTCTCTTATGTATAACTTAACTAATTTCATTTTCTCACAAAAGCGCAAAACCTTAAAAGGTTTCGCGCTTTTGTGAGGGGCATTTTTTCGTAGCTCACTGACGAAAGCTCTCTATTCTGTATTCAAATAAAACTCTACTAACAAAGACAGAAAGGTTAATAGCTTGGTTATGCATCTTACTGGTGTGTATGTAGTATTTCATAAATAAGATTGTGTAATTAAATTCATTTAATATTTCTTTTTCGTATGGGCAAGATGTGATACCAAATAGTTTCTCTTCAATTGTTATATCAAATTTTGAGTTGTTGGCCGCGTTAAACCAGTCAATTACGTTGTTTACGAAAATCTTTACAAATCGACAGTTAAGAAAAGTGTGATCAATTGAATCTTTTTCACCTCAGTAGAGACATTCATCATCCGCTTTAATACCATATCGATGAAGCTCTTTTGTAGTAACTACAATCCTATGAATTAATTTAAACTGGAATTCTTTCAACTTTGTCTCGTTGCAGATACTCTTTAGGGAGGTGAAAATTTTTTTCCAGGCATTCTCATCTAGTCTTATTATGCTGTTCCAATTCATTGGGCCAGTCTGGCTGACAGTGTGAATTTTCCAGTTTAGTAAACCATGGAGGTCTCTAGTTTTAGCATTATCCAGTTGTATTTGTGCAGAGTCGTCTGACTGAAACAGAAAGTTATTTCTTGTGTATAGTTCGTTTTCCAGTGGCTCTGTATTTCTTGCTTTTCTTTTGTTTTCTTCGACTCAGGTAATAATGCGAGCTGCATCGCTGCATTGGTGGAAAGAACGGCGGACTGTGATAAGGTACGGGAGGATGTCCTTCAGTTGATTTATTTATACTTCGGCAAGCATGAATTTTTTTTTTCGGCATTTCACTGTGAAGAAAACAAGGCTCCCCCTACCTTCTGAGGGGCTCTCTTGCATATATATTCAGTGGTTTGTTTATATGGATGCAATATTCGAAGAGGGTTTGTGGAAAAATATGTGTCTTCGCACCGACATTTCTTGTATACCTCGACAAATGCACAAAGGGTTCGGAAGCCCTCTTTAAGTTTATTTTGTCCGGAAAAAACTGATTCCCCACGCAAACAATACCCCCAGCTTTCCATTAGTGACGTGAAAATATTGCTGCTTGTCGAAAAAATTGGGAAAGCATGTCAAATTCATAACTTTTTTTGTTTACACGATGGACAAAATTCCCGCCTTTTTTCAAACTTGGAGCCTGACGCACAGCCAAAACTCGCGCGGGCTTATTACGTTTTTCCGCTCTGAAATTATTAACAGGTATGCAAATCCGGCTTATGTGTCTAGGATACTGTGTTTTACGATGACATAAGGCTGAGAAGATTATTGTAACAAAAACTTTTAGTCCCTGAAGTGTGCTATTAACTCATTATTGGAACTTAGAAGAACTTAAATGATCATTTTAACTGAAAAGTCTTTTTCTTTTGGCCAAGGATGTAAAATATCAGCGCCTACACTTTCGTTTTCATAGCTGGGGCATAGGATCGAGTGTGGAACAAATTGAGGCGACTGCGATCAGGTGGCTTATCATGCCCTGATTTGGGTTAGAACCGATGTCACGTGATAGGCTGGTACTTAATTTCTCTGCAATCTCACTAAATGATCTTCGATTTCGATGAAAACGATCACCTTTTGCCTTGATTTTGGTGTGGACAATGGGCGAAAACACATCATAATTTTTTTTTCCGACGACGGCGTATCATGTTTAGGAAAACAAAAATCACGTAAATGAAACAGCTGAAGTGATAAAATCGAAATGACTTTGAAATAGGAAGTAAGAAAATTCACCATTTTCAAGATAAAATTTGTCCAGGAAACCTGAACTTTGGCTTCGATCATTTCACGTTATGTGATTTTTTACTGAGAGCCAAGAGAGATTTACAAAGGTTTATAACGCACCTGCAAAGGCCAGTGAATGGTAAGTTAAGGTCCCGCCCATACTACTTCGAAGGAATTTGAAAACAAAGGTTTCACTCTGAAAACGCATCAAGTGTTTTCTGTTCACACTACGCCAGAGGAAATTGAAAACGCAACAATCGCCAGTCATTTGAGATTTGTGTTCCAGTAAACCTCGGGCAGGGAAATCACACGACTTTCGTGACGCCGTCGTTTTCAAAGAGTGGGCGTCTCAAAGTTCCTCCGGTTTGAAAAGCGTTTTCCAAAAGCTCCGTTTTCGTGACGGATTATCGAGGACGGTAGGCCTAACCGTAGAAATAAAGCTGCGTTTTCAAATTTCTCCCGAGTAGTGTGGACTTGGTCTTAAACCTTTTGTTTTGTTTTTTGAAGTTCGTGGTCGTGGTTTCGGGAATTTCATTTGAATTTCAACATAAACTATTCACCTTGTTCTATCACGTGTCCGCTGAAGGTAAACTGGCGCTTTGAAGTTTTGCCGTACATTCAATACGCATCTAAGCTTACTTACGAAATGCTTTCTTGCAGAGACCGTTAACTGCTTTTAACGTGGAAGAGGTTCGTACACAAATGTTAGAGTTGTAGAGCTGGTCCACGGTCTTAGAGGGAAGTCGAATGCAGTGGGTACAGGGAGTTCGTTGAACTTACAGTACGTCTTAATAACTTTGAAGGTAAGTTTCATGATAATTTTGTTTCCATTCTCTATAAGATCATGATAGCTACATGAACGATGCTGTCTAAGATTATTCTTTTAACTAAACTGTCTTCTAACTTACGTCAGAACACTTTTGTTTTTCGTCGATTAATATAGGTAATCAAATGATTTCGAGTGCAATTTGGAATAATTAAGCACAAGTAAATTTTATTAAGACTAAAAAAAATTGGACGAGCCGGGCTCGTGAAAGTTAGAGTCTTTAAAAAATTTGCGAGTGCTTATTTATTCCAAATTGCACGCGAAAAATCATTTGATTACTTGTTAATAATGTACAAGTGACAATTTCTGTCACGCTTCAGTATTTTACGTCAGAAATGAAGCGTCAAGTTAATGTATCTTTATTGTATGAAAACTGAGCAGTTTCGTTTAACTGTGAAAAGTAGTCTTTATTTTACATTTGAATTGAAGAAATTGACCACAAAGCAGAAGAAAACCTCCCTGCCGTTTTAATACGACTTTCTTTGCAACTGTTTTTTTGAGTGATTGAAAAACTCTGTGCCGCGTTCAAGCTTATCTTCGCCGAGAAGCAACTCTTCAACCCAGCACAAGTTGCTTTAAACAAAATGCCGAGAAACACAAAGCTAAAATCTACCAAGATACTGATTTTCTTAGTGACTGAAAGACATTTATTAACTTCTTCATTGGACGTTGTACAGGTTAGATTTGCGTTTGTCGCGTTTTGTTTGTGAACTATCTTACCTAATCTCGGCTCTAAGCTTTGTTTTTTCGCAAACGTAGAACGCTTGCCCCTTTCGTCTTCAAAATTAAGATGTGGCAGGTTCTTAGGGCGTCTTGTTGTTGCGTTCCTCTTCGCGTTTTGCGAAGTAGTACTAATGGAATTTTAAAATTTACTTTTTTAAACTGGGATTTTGTCATGCCGTCGTGATCGGATCCGGCATTTTTCAATTCAGCCAAGCTCAAGTTTATGTTTTTGTCCTCACGTCGTCTGTGTATATTTCTTATCTTACACACTTCACGATAACTAGTTTGTAACTTTTGCTGAACTTTGTGTTTTGCTTTGTTATCAAGTCTCTGTATTTAAACTGATTTAGGTTAAGAGTTTGAATCTTCGTCCAACTTTTGTCCCCCGTTTTGTTTGACCCGCTCAATTTTGTCGGAGCTGTCAATCATTTTCAATTTCACCGTTTTGCACTCACTTTCACCGTTTAGCACTCAACTTCACTCTGTTTGCACTGGTGAAATTGCCCTGATTTGGGATTATTTGACATGTTCTCAGCCAATCAGACTGCAGAAATTGTTACTCAGGGGGGTAATCGTGCTCGTAATTTTAAATCGGCCACCGTATTTTAAAATCACTCGCGCGATTACTCCCTAAATTGTACTCCAATCGGTCCAATTACTATTACTAACAGTTAAACATTTAGCCCACTTCCCAACTATCTCCGTCTATATCAAATATATCTAGAAATTTCCAATAAGGCAGTACCTCTGCCTCTCCGGGGCCCTCCCTAAAATGGCATCCCTAAAATGGCCTCCCTAAAATAACTAGTGTATATCACTTGATTGCACACACTGAAACTAAATCCTACGATTGGTTTCTATTATCCAAAGTTCAGATAGTTGATCAAGAAATCTTTTCTTGGCTAAAGCTTTTGCCAAACTAGTGTCCAGGACATCATTGGTAACGTAAATAAAATACCTAACATTAGACCTAAAGTGCAATATTGCAATGTTCAACTGTGGTCAGATGCTCTATATATTACCTATGTCTTTCAGCTCTGGCCTTCAAAATGTGAGTATGGCACAATCGGATGGCGGTGTGTTGTGTTCATACAGTAGGTGGTTGTAGTCTCGCTGTACCTCTTTAATTGACTGGTTTTTAATGTCTGAAACAAGGTGCGGTTTTGGTGAGCTGTAGGTGCCTTGTTTTGAATGTCCTCGATTATGACAGGTATTCGTTCGGAAAACATCTTGTTCCCCCGTGGATAAGCACGATGTTGTCCGTTGGAGGCAGCTATAGCTACATACGCGAGCGCCTGGCCTCGGAATATCAGCTCTGTAGAACAAATTACATGTACCTGAGAAATCCACCAACTCTCTTGGTCGTATTGTGTAGGGTAGGGCAAAATGTGCTTGATGGATTGATGATGAAAAGCGTTAAAGAGAGCATCGAACCACATCACTGGAACGACTAACGGTGGTTCTTTGATACCACATATCAAGCGTCTTCTTTCCAAAAGAGCGTTACCAGTATTTTTATAGTTTGCAACACCCACTGCTGGTTCATCATCCAAAAGCCATTGTTCAAAGGCTCTAAATGGTGGCAGGCTCTTTATTTCTTGAGAACTAAACGAGTTGAATCCAAGATCTACATCATCATCTAAGAAGATGTAGTAATGGTAGTGACGTATTCTCTCTATTGCAACAAAGTAAAGCAGATTTCGTCCTGTGGTCCAGGTGCTTTCTTTGGCAAATACATAGGAAATGTGTGATGGCTTCTCGTCTTGACATTCCTCTTTGTAACTTAGTACTATTACGTCACAGTTGCAGGTCTTGTTATCTCCGATCCTTGTCGATGAGGCCAAGTGTTGAGGAAGACATTGTTCGGTTTGAGTGAGATAAATGAATGGCTTTGAAGTTATTGAAGTTGACTTGTCAGCTGTTGTCGTTACTGTTGAATTGGATTCGGCTTCACGGAAGTGGGACACTCTTGACGTAACTATTTTAGCAAAGATCAGAAGAGAACGACAAAGAAAATTGATTTTGTTGTGACTATTACAACAATAAATTAGAGTTCCCTTCACACACATTCCGGGAAAAGTCACGTGGCCTTGAAAGCTATTATCAACGGTTTTACATAGACGCTCGCTCCAATTTTCTCTTTCGGGGGGAGGGGAGGGGGGTCGATTGTTGGCTGTAGCTTTCTAACTAATCGTAAAGGTTACTAGTTACGTACTTTAAGAAAAAAAACAACTTTCTAACTTTCTGATTGGTTTGCTGAATCTTAGATACCAGGCTTTATACTTATGTTTGACCGTATATAGAGAAATATTGCGGCAACTGGTAAAAGAAAGATCTGTCGGAAAAAATGTCTGCATAACAGTAGATTTGATAAGCTTTTCTTTTTAACGAAATAAAAGGAAACGCTATCATGCAAACTACATAACCCAATTAACTGTCAATATAAATTCTTAATATATGGCTCTCTCCGTGAACAGGCAAAATGTCTGAATCCGAATCCAAGAAGGCGCTGTCTTGTCCCTTCGGGATTACCCGCTGTGTCCCGCAAAAAAGTGTTCTGTTTCCATATAAGAGATTTTATATTGACCAAGCGTGAGGTCAAGATGGCTGGGTATTGACCTCTTTCTTTGTTTTTTTCTCTTGCGTGTCATTATGGACCTAGACTCTGTGACGGTCAACAAACACCCAAAAAAAGAACTTGGCTAATATCCAGCCTTATTATCCAACTGCAGCGAATACCGTCCAAATAACAGTGCAAATATACAGCGATATTGTACAGCTATTTTGTACAGCAGAAGACCTGTTTGCCGTACAGGTCGGCGAGCGCACGCAAAACTGTCACACTCTCTCTCTTGTCACTGATAAATTTATTGACTACAGCAGTTGGATAATAAATCTCTTATCAGATGTTTTGGTGTGTAGTATCGCTTTTTATTATCCAACTCTGCTTCATAGAGTACAAATAACGCGCGAAGCGAGTACAAATATCACGCGATATTTGTACTCGTCTTATTCCTCCTGGCCGTGTGAAAGGTTAAAGAGCTTGGCAAGTCAGAATTTTGGGACAAGAAATCTTTGGATAATAAATCACTTATTAGATGTTTCGGTGTGTAGTATCGCTGTATATTTTTACTCGTTGTTTGTATTTTGACGAGCCCGTAGGGCGAGTAAAAATACAAACAACGAGTAAAAATATACAGCGATACTACACACCAAAACATCTAATAAGATATACATATTTTTACTCGTTGTTTGTATTTTGACGAGCCCCCAATAGGGCTCGTCAAAATACGGCACAACTCGTAAAAATACACAGTGATACTACACATCAAAACATCTAAGAAGATATATGTCTTGACCTCACGCTTGGTCAATAACCCGTATTTAACAATTAGATTATGAGCTCGAGGGCAACTATCAGACCGATAGTTCCTAGACATTACACTCTATTGTCTTTATTGTTCACCATTAAATTTCTTCCGCGGGCCAGTTTAAAAATCGCATTAAATTTTTTTTAACTTTTTAAGATGAAAGCCGTGAAAAGTCAAAGGTAAAATTTGAAAATAAAAAACAGATTAAAACCCATATAATTCAATTTCAGTTGTTTATTTTCTATAAGTCCGCTTGTTTACACAAAACGTTTCTCGGACCAGTACTATCCATCCGGGTATTTTTCTCGGACGGGCACTATGGGCTGATAGTGTCTCTCTGCGGATGAACAATATTACGTCACGTGATCAATTTAAACCAATAAGAATCGGAGAAATTTAGTGGTGAACTGTAATGGCTGATAGTATACGAGTAGCTCAGCCAATCAGATTGCAGCATTTGCATTAGTATACTAGTAAAATTCGACTAAAACTAATTAGAATATGATACGAAACGATGTAATCGAAAGGGCCTGTGCAAGGACAACAAAAGAGGACTAACTACAGATCTCGGCCGATGGAAACGAAGCACAAAATCTGTCATTCAATATCCTGTAGCAATTAATGTCACTGATCTTTACACTGATACTAATAGGAATTCGCTGTGCATTCTTGAAGGCCAAAAAATGTAACGTTTTCTTACCTGTATAGTTTCCATCCAGTCGACGTAACTTAAATATTGAACTCCAGTATGAAAGAATAATTATAGCCAAAAAAGACAATCCAACAAAGAGAGCAGTAAACAACTTCAGGAATTCTATTTTCTTCATAACTTCAGCAGATTAGTAGTAGCCTTTTTCCAGCACAAAACCTTAAAAAGAAAGATACTGAATTATATAGTGTGATGAACCTATAAATGTACAGCATGTAACACCATAAACCCCTAACACCTACAACAGACGTAATAAGGTTAACCGTAAATGTCATGAGCCGACCCATTCCAATTGGCAGTCACATGATTTCGAGCGCAGTTTGGAAAAAAAAATACGCACGGGTAAATTTTATAAAGGCTAACAATTTGTAGCAATTTGTAGTCTCTACGAGTTTATATTTGTTGTAAATTGTACAAGGAAAGCAGTACGTTTTTTCATCTTTGAGGTTGCAGAATTTGCGAAGGAAATCAAAAAGCAAATGAAAAGCAAAAACAATAGAACAAAAATGCAAAGTAAACAAAGGGCCTGCTGCAGTTCTCTAGGCTGAACTGTTTTTCAAGGGTTTGTGAAACTATCTGCCTTTTTTGTGGCTACTCTTGCTAGGTAACGTAGCCACAAGTTAGGATAACTCCTGCCTTTCTCGCCAATTTTTATTGACTACTTACGCGCAACGTAAACGTCCTGGTTGGGAGCTCGAGTTTTCAGGCTGAAGAGTTTATTTATGATATGTTTGTCCTATTTTGGACTAGTAATCACACACAGCATTCAAACAATGTGCACAGCGAGTGTTTCTTTGTAAAGAGATTTTAGGCTTCTTGAAGGCGTGGAGAGAATTTTCTGCGAAAAAGGTCGCGGAAACGATCGCGATATTGTGAGATGGGCATTAGTACAGTTCAGCATTGCGAAATGCTATATGTACTATTGATCACAGACGTACATAGATACATAAATACAAACTTTATTGAAGCTCCCTAAGTGGGTTTTTCAGCTACAATAGAAACGAAAAATACAAATTGAAATTCAATAGTAGCAATAAATACATCAAAGGTAGAAATGCTACTTTCCCTATATTAAAGATTCAAAGATACAATAAATAACACAACATCCATGCTTGCTAGCTGCTGTAGGTACATGCGAAGCAAAATAGCTTGCTGGACACTGACACCTGCTTGAAAGCTGTGTCTGCTGTGAAATGTGAAAATATAACACTTTTTGAGAGTAAGAGAGAACCATCCAGTGTGTCATATTTGAGAAGGCTCTTGGAAGGTTGCCCAGACATGGATTAAGGACACTAGAGGTATAACACTTATTTGTGAAACAGACAGTGATGGTAAGAGATAGAAAACCGTCCAGTATGTCATATTGATATTTGACAGACATGGATTAAGGACACTAGAAGTCGGAGGAATGGGAAACTTCTTACTTAGAGCAGTAGAATATCATTTATAGAATGATGCAAGTTGTAATTTTAGAAATTAGAGTTGCTGATGTTCAATATTTGCAAAATAGTCCTGATTGATTAATACAAAGTGTTTAAGATGTGACATGGTACGTCTTAATACATGATCATGTTCAGGGGCTTCATCAACGTTTACGGCAAAAAAGGCAACTGGTTTTCAGAGAAAGGCAAACTTTTACAGAACATGAATGCCATCTGATCAAAGTGCAAAAGGTAGAGCAAGAGTGCGATATAACCACAAAGACAAAACATGGCTTCTGATCAAAAGGCAAACCTTTATGCATACATGACTATAGAACAAAGAACAAAGCCGAAAACCAATATTGAGTTGACTATTTCAAAGTTTCATGAGATGATTACCCAAGGTTCGGGCACCGTATATTGGTATTTGTTGTTATTATATAAGCATGCACTACTCAATATGACAAAGCTAAGAAGGTCCTTGCATTGTTGAACACCTTTGTAGTGAAACAAGTGTTGATGATGTTGAATCGGGTTTGTAAAACATGCTATAGACATGTGGTAAGGTATAAATTCCATGTGCTGTTTGTTGTTAATGGCATGATATTTCCACAAACGATGAATAAGAATGCTGCTAGCACCAAGAATTGCATTTAAAAGAATGTTTTGCATTGTCATTGGATATCAACACTTATAAGGCAGTTCAGGCTGATGATTGGTTGACGAGTAATATCAATCTCGATCTATGGAGATGATGGGATTGCTTTTAATCCAGAATGAGTTTTTCATACAATGAAGAAATTAACAACATGAAAATGTTAGCAATGTTGTATGGGATATTCAATCATGAGCAGCAATAAATGCGCATAGCAATAATGTTCAATTAAAAAAGCAATAGGAGATCAAGATCAATGAAGTAATTATGAAGCTGAAATGCTTGCAGGTGTTACCTTCTGCTGAAGCAATGTTTAGTTAGCCAGCGTATATTTTGGCACCCGTTATGCTATAAAAAGTCAGTTGATGTCAACATAGCATCAGTAATAGATTGTTTATTATATTTAGAGATGAAACTCTGAAGAATTAGCATATCCTGAAATATTCCTTGGTCAACGCCGGCCAGAAGGTAAACAGTTTGTAATATGTCAAACACGAGAGACAGTGTTTCACCGGGATATCCAAACATCGAGAAGAGAGTTGAAAATACGACGCACAGCAGAGTATTTTTGACGAAATTCGAGGTGTTTGGATAGCCAACACTGTCTCGAGTGTTTGATATATCTTCTCGATCAGTATTGAACCAGAACACCATGAATCATATGGTAAAGTTGTTGATGCCTCAGTCATGGCAAATAGTATATATAAATCAACTTACATTATTTGTCTGACGTGTAACAACATGACCCTGATAGTAGATATAATGTTGTTAAGTTTCATAAATGTAAGCTAACCACTTAATAGTCTCCTAGACACATCAGTAATAAAATATATTAGTATCACCCAACTAGTGGACTAATGCAAATCCTGCATTTTAATTGGCTACGCTACTAGAGGACTATTAGTAATAGTCCTCGAGTAGCGAAATTGGCGCAATCGAGCGTGACGCTTTCTCTCGTTTTATTCCCAAATAAATATTTGTTCAACTTGCATTTGCTAACTTTATTACTGCCTTTTCTGTCCGACTAGTAGGATGATACTAAAAGAATTCGACCCTTCGCCCTCAAGGGCCACGGGTCAATAGCCCATTCGGCTTTGCCTCATGGTCTATTGACCCGTAGCCCTTGCGGCCTAAGGGTCTAATTAGTAATTAATCCTTGACAATGGCTTGGACCAGATGTTGTGCACTTACACTGTCCTGGACACAAGTATGAACAAATTTTTTAAAGACACAGGTTGCACTGAAATCCAATTACTTGAACATGTTTCAACCAAAACCTTTAGGTTTACAGCCAGTGACAAAGACATCTTGTAAGCTGCATCACAGATATTTAGAATGTCATATACAGGAACCACTGAGCATCATTTGACTTGGGTTAGTAGGAAGCACATAGCAAGTGACTGTTATGGTCTTAAATAATTTGACACTTAGAGCGTCAAAACTGCTGAATTTTAAATTTGTCATTTCCAAACAAATGATTATTCATCATCTATAACAATCACAAAAATCTAGGATGGAGGACCTTTCAGCTATGCACCATTTCTCTGGGAGCTTTGCATTCCCTAGTATACTGCATTGTAATTTGAGTTTAAAAGTTGCTACAGTCAATAACCAATATGCTCTATTTATTGATCACAAGAAGAGAGCTTCATATGTGATTAACTGGTGCATGTTCAGTTTTACTGGAACGTTGGATTCAATCTCAACATCGTACGCACAACAGGATCATTCGGCTATCTTTAAAACGGGGAACGGTGAGCTCTCACTGAGCAGAAAGAGAAGCGAATCTCTGTCTCGCAGGGTAATGGCAATAAAGTTTGGCGAAACGTTCAGAGAAGGCTCGCAATTGTTGACGGTTAAGTCGTTTGGTTCGCCTTCAGCTCTGATTGCAATCGGTTATCTTCATTTTTTTCCGACGAAAAACTAGTGAAAATTTTTATCATATATTCTGTGGTTACAATGAAGTAAGACAAACGCAAAATTTCGGCCGAACAATAATTTTGCTCAATTTTAAACCGCTTTCATTATCCCCTTCACTTTATCATGAATAAACTACAGCCATGCTTATAAAATGAAACGTTCTCATTCTCGACATAGCATCGAAGATACCGCACACGGATTAGAGACTTATATTGCTTTGTTTCTTACTAAAACTTGTTGCTCAAACAATCCCATCGATAACGGGTGTTTCAAAAACAGTAACTCTCGACTAGCAATAGTCTTTGTGAAACATTTAAGAATGGCAGCCCTTCGTTCCGCCATAGTGGCTCACCTTCAAAGCCGACCAAAACCGACTATCTTAACAATTTTCAAAGAAAAAGACAATCTTATTAACGCAGTCGACACAACTTTCGCGAATACCCCAACCACACCACGAATTTTAAACGAGGCTAGTCACGAAGTTCTACGAGAAACATTAGTTCCTTTCATATAATTTTAAGCACATTAAGAATTTTCCTCATAACTAACCTATACCTAAAGTTCACTTCCCCTGAAAAGTATGTTCGCAATCGACATAACATTGGAGAAATCAGTTGTTTCACTCATTACTATTGTGAGGTTCCTTCAAGCAGCTTCTTCTACGCTCAAAATTAGGTAGAAAGGAGCAACCTTAAAATTCCTAATTTTTCTCCTAAACTTCTTGTTTAGGTAGGCTCGTCGATGAGAAGGGTGTTTTGACAGTCAATAGAAGATAGCTCGTTAGTTATATGGCAATATACTCTGCGAGACAGAATTTCCCTTCTTTTTCTGCTCAGTGAGAGTTCACCGAGCTGAAAGAGAAGGGAAATTCTGTCTCGCAGCTCGTAGGGTAATGGCAATAACGTTTGGCGAAACTTTCATAGAAGGTTCGCAAATATGGTTGACAATTAAGTCTTTTGGTTCGCCTTCAGAGCCGATCTAAATCGGCTTTCTTCATAGTTTCCAACGAAAAACTAGTGAAACAGTTTAACCGTCTATTCTGTGGTTACACTAAAGCCCTGTAAGACTTAAACGCAAACTTTCGGCCGAACAATAATTTTGCTCAATTTTAAACCACCTTATCATGAATAAACTATCCAGCCATGCTTAATGAAACGTTCTTATTCTCGACATAGCATCGAAGATGTTGCACACAGATTAGAGACTTATATTGATTTGTTTCTTACTAAAACTTGTTGCTCAAACAATCCCATCGATAACGGGTGTTTCAAAAACAGTGACTCTTGATTAGCAATAGTCTTTGTGAAACATTTAAGAATGGCAGCCCTTCGTTCCGCCATATTGGCTCGCCTTCGAAGCTGACCAAAACCGACCATCTTAACTATTTTCAAAGAAAAATACAATGGATTCTAAAACGTTGATTTGGTAGTTTGTAACCTAACTACAAAATTCCACTCAAATCGTATTAATGCGTTTTAATGTCTTACCCCATTTTAAATTTTTATATCGACTTGCCTATCATGGGTAAACCTTGTTAATGCTAAGAAAGTGTTACGATAAATGCAACTTAAGACGGACACATGAATCTTATAGGGTAAGACACATAACTGCTAAACAGAGTTTCGTCTGTAACAGCTCGGATAGTTGCAGCTCCGTGCGGAAAAAAAATGGAGCAGGGCGAAATGATTTTCTCCATACAATTCGCGCAGCTATTAATCAGGACTGACAAACAAACTAATACTCAATACTCTAGAAACGTGTAGAAAACACTACATTGATCCTTATGCCGTTCTGACATAACCAAAGTCACCTGATGTACATATGTTTGCTAGAAGTGTTACTACTCGTGTCCCTACCTGGAGAAATTGTCTGAGCCTCAATTTTCCTGAAAGAAACCACGTGATGCCAGTCAAAGGCGTAAAAATGAGTTCTGAGACTGTGGTCACGTTAACGAAGTTCCACTTCATGTCAATTCTAAACAAATAATATCCTATCGGCCAAACCAGCTAAGCTCACGTTCTGCTCCACTGTTCCTCAATGGGATTATGCTCAAGACGAAAATTTAATGCATAAATTACAATTAGGGACAAAAACCACCTTTGTTTTGACACTTAGTTTAGCCGGAGGGTCTTCTTAAAATTGAAGTTCAAGTCCACTCCTTGTTTCCGACGTGTTACGTGTTATCAGCTGATTTAAGGCCCGTTCCAAACGCCGCTCCATTCATGCGCCGAACCACCCTGCAAGCAGAGCCTTTTCTTATGGTACATATGCTTTGTACCGAGAAAAGACTGCACGAATCGTGTCAAGTTCTTATTGAGCATGCTCAGGGCGTTGCTAAGATACAGTTTCGAACCCAGGCCGGATCGCCCTTCATGTAAAATGTAAACAGAGCGCAAAATAGAGTCGTCGTGTAGAACTTGGAGGTTTTGCCTCCTACCGTTAGTTCGCAAACTCTAGTTAAAATTGAATAAGAAGAGTTAAGGTGAAGAATGAATCGAAAAGGATTCGTGCTGCCTCTGTTGTGGGCTGAATGCCTGAATTTGTGCGGTGCTGGAAGTAAGTACAACTTTATACTGCGGAGTCACGATCGATGGCCTTGCCAAGAAGATCGCAAAAAAAGTCGTCCGTCTTAGACTTAGAACTGCAAACAAAACCGAGGCAATCCGGCAGGATAAAGTTGCAAAACCGAACTCTTATCAGCACTGGAGGACAATAGTTGAAAGGACATTTAAATACAAATTTCCTTTCTAATCAAGTACACACAAATCGTAATCGTTCTTCGTATGTGCGCGTGAGTAGTCTCGTTTGCTATTTGTTAATGTCTTTTATGTAATTTGTATTCACCTTCGCTGTAAATGTGTCACCTGAGCGCCCTCCTGATCACCATTGCCGAATTGGCGAGCTATAGGCAATTATACTAATTAAAGTAAAGTTTAATTAAAGACACCAGAAATAGAATGACAGCAATGTACAACCTGGAAGGGAGGTAGTTTGTTCTAAACACCCACATTACAAGTGAAACCAAAATCTTTGATTTGCACCCCTAAGAGACATTGCACCTCCTGGCAATGCTAAACAGATTTGTTAAATGTGTTCTGATCATCCTCTTGACTTAATATAAGCTGTCAAAAATGATACAAATTACTAAAATTATAATGAAAAGGGTTATCAAGATAAAACTTTCGGCAAAGTTTGCATGGCTCTGATCTCCCTTCTTTTAGGAAGTTTTATCTTGATCGTCCAAGCATAATTTTTTAACATTTTTTTTGGGCAGGCTCCACAATCACACTGTTTACTACACGCATCACAGCCCTTGTGCAGTATGGAAGGTTTTTTATCTTCTCATTAAAAAACTGTTTCAAAAACTGTTTCCACATGCCTACATTTAACTTTGTTTTCAACAAATGCCCTCATTGTGGGATCACAGTGGCACAAGTGGTATGCACGGTAAAACAATATGGACAAAACATCAGAACCATCCCTTTCACCCCTTCTAACTGCTTGAAGGTAGGATTCCATGTTCTCTGGCACTCCAAAAATAACAACCCTTTGAGATGTTGGGTATGTTAAAGGAACTGATGAATCCACTCTGATCACGGATTCATCAGCTGCTTTTGTTTGATGCACAATGATCTGAGTAATCTTGGATCCCTAATCCTGATCCAGATCACCCCAAAGGAACACACCCTTAGCTTTTTCAACAATATATTTGACATTTCTTTTGTCAGGTGACATCCTAATGGTTTTGACAGCTGTCATATTTACATCTTATTAAGTTTATTAATTTTTCCCCAGCTTTGTGCTGGCTGTTGCAGTCAGGCAAACATTGGAACTTTCAGAATTGCTTTTACTGTATGTTGCCAACTATAGAATAGGCAGCCTGGAAGGGAACTTGGCCATGACTACCAGTCCAACTTAACCAGTGTGACATGAATATCACCATGTGAATATCAATAAGTGATAATTAATCAGTAATTAATCTTGATTCATTGTAGCAAAGATTAAATAATGCCAAACCAATAATAAAAATGCTCAAAAGTATGCCTGAGTAACAATAAAAACAGTACAATATGCTTTCTAGTAAACTAGTTTATCTCTCAAACCAAAATGATATCATAATTAAATTATCAGGTATACACTGTACAATCATTCAATTTAATTCTTGGTTTTATTTAACGTTTTATTTAACTTATTTCAGGTTTGCGCATAATTATCCTTCACCGACACAGAGGAAAATAACAATGAAAAACAGTAAAGATGAGTATTACTCATGATCTGTCAGAAGCTGAAAAAAAGAATGACAACTCACCTAATAACCACACAATGAGTTTCATCTAAAACAACGCCAAAATATTTTCTTCGCTCAGATTTGATGAACCTTCTTAATGCTTTACTTGAAAACAACGAATCGCCGGGGTCGCCCTGTTTAAATTCCTCAAACTTCAAACAATTCATACCGAAAACTTGGTAAGTTTGGCTTTCGTCTTCGATCAGCGCAGTTAGTGGGCAGAGAAAATCAGAGTTCAGAGTGCTTTTGCAACTCTTTTGCGAACGGGAGCGAAGGTTGATAAACTTATAAAATGAAAGACTTTCCGCGACCAGTGACCCTGGGTAAAGATATGAAAGTCCCAGATGTGAAAGACTTAATAGAAGCTGACTGACGCTTGCGTGTAAGCAGAGCATCATCAAGCATTTTCGTACGATCTCCTTTCGCCGGCCTTTTCGCCGCCACGTTTTTCTTGCATCCAGTGGGCTCAGTTTCGACCATCGGTTTCTCGTAAAAGTTGATGCTCGCACTCAAAAAACCAGTTTGACGACTGCAAACCGGAATGACTAGCCCGAGATTTGGGGCTACGGCGACTTCAAAGGTTAAAGCAGATTTGTGCAGAGCCTCTTTTTCCGTCTCCTGTCCGCTCAAAAAAGCAATAAGAGAGGCTCTGCTCGCAGGGTGGCGCCGAACCTAACTGATGAGTTAAGTACGGCAGAAGAGCGAGTTTGAATCAGTTTGGTTCGGCAGGTTAGGTTTGGTGCGGCAAACAACATTGAATTCGGCAGGGTCTGTCGCACTATGCGACGTTGGAGCGGCAGCTGATTCATACGGCGTTCTCCTCATGTGTCAAACCTAATGCATAAATTACTGTAATTTATTTTTCATATAACGGGACTCATGCTTGGCTCAAAATTGAGTGGCGTGACCAGTCATGCATGAAGCTTAAAGTCGTCGCTAAAAACATAGTCAGTGGAGTGCACTCCACTAACTATTAGTCCATCAGCTGAGGTGGTTGTATGGCTCACTTCAGGGGAACAAACGAAACTTGTATATTCTTTATCTTTGACTATTAAGCATCATAAAAATGCATGATAGCAAGGATAGAACGGTAGCTTTCACTTTGTAAATCGAATTTTAAATTTACCCCCACTACCCTCCTTTTGGTCGCCATCTCGGAATTCTACACGTTATTTTCTTATATGTTTCCTTTCTTAGAGGCACACGATATTTTGCCTGGACGTATATTTGAAATAATTAGTATCTATATTATTTCAGTATTGTCTGTAGTTGTTCAAGCTATGATGAGGTCATAAATTACGTGACAATGGCCGCCATTTTGTTTTCTAGTTAATGTATTCAACCTCTATTTCAACAATCTGAAATAACTAAATTACCCACAAGGTGCTCCACATCATAGTACTAGAAAAAACCTTTTTCTTCGTTTAGTTAATTAAGCGTACTACGCCATGAACCAATGTACCATAACTTAACGTAGATACATGTAACTAGGTCCACACTTCAGTCCAGGCGCCAGGCTCGTATAACGCCCTTTGTCACTACTGTCACTTGCATTTGGATCTTTAACTTCTCAAAGTCATAAACAATTCATCAAACTTAAACACAGTAAATCATAACCGTGTCGGTGTTTGGATATCTGATTGCTTTAGCAGATATTTCTACGATTTTATTTTTAGTTGTAGTTCCGATCGAGAAGTTATATCACTAAACACTCAAGACTCTGTTTGAGCACCTTTCCAGACACCTCAAAAATTGTCAAAAATACTCCGCTACTAGCGTCGTATTTCAACTGTCTTCTCTGTGGTGACGGCTCCTCTCCAGATTGCTGCTGGACAATTTGCTCTTGTAATGCGACGTCAGAGAGATGATTGGCATGGCCGCAAAGCCTCTGGCTAGATTTTCCCGCCTCTGGCGCAGTGCCTCCTCTAGTATCTCTTCAGATACCGTTCACTCCTTCCCAACTCTCTCCATAGCTCGGATATACCTTTCACTGTAGTGGAGAATTATTGCTTACCAGAGAGTATCACAGGCTGTGATCGTGTGTGCGTCAGTAAGAACTTTCATGAAGTAGTCCTTGTCAATGCCTTGGTCAAGTTACTTCTCCAAGCTGTTAATAACTAAAGAAATTTTATCATTGTGGTCTTTCCGCCCCTTCCATTCTTCATGTAGCATATTCCAAGGTTTTGACTTTGAGTAAGCAGTAGGACAAAGATATCAGTGCCCTATCTGACGAACTTGCTCGCATGTGGCTGCGTCTTAATCCCTAACACTTATCTTCGGTTGTCTCATACATGATCCGGTAACTGAGCCTGCTTCAGAATGCTTCTTTCTTCCACTGTGACACCAGGGAATTGGCAATGTCAGGCTTGTTTGCGGTGACACTTAAAAGCTTGTTCCCTGACTTTGGAGTACAGGCAGGAAATATGTTCTTGTGCTGTTCACCGTTAGAAGTTGACACTCTTTAGAATCTTTCGACATTCTCGATCGATGCCTCGCGATGCATGCCGAACACCTCTCCACGAGCCTGTTGCCGGTACTTATTACCAACTCAAACACTCTTAGCGACCACATGAGACATACCTCCGGAGGGCGGGATATTCAACTTCTGCAAGACTACCATTCCAGGTATACTGAAAATACTGGTTGCATTCTCTGGGTATTTCTCGGTGACTCTGATGCGTCACTCTTGCTGTTGGGAGAGTTTGGCTTTGCGCAGTTGTTTTTCGCGGGAGTCCACAAGGATTGGCAAAAGTCCAAGGGAGTGGACAAAACTATCCGACGAGTGCCATCAGAGCAAATACATCACGATCCATACGAGGAGGAAGTACTACATCATAGTTGCGAACCTTACGCACAGCCTACAGATCCTTAAAAGACTTCTGCTTAGCTTTCCTCAATGGATCTAAGTAATCTGAAGTGGGATTAGATGAGCAACGGTCGTTACAGTCATTCACTGCATCCTTTACCTTGCTTTTGGCCTGCAATAAGTCATCACCTACTTCTGTTGTCGCTTTGATGCCCCGGCGTTGACAAGCTTGTTAATGCTGCATCTTGTTTCCATGGCTAGGTGATAACATCCTTGAGCTGATCCACCAGCTTTCCTACAGCTTTGATGCCTTCTTTGATGATACTGGAGCCACCTCCTTATGGATGTAGGCCTGTGATGAAGTAATAGCTAAATACTCGTGAAGAAGCTTCCTAGGCTAACCTAGAACCCTGACAACCGGATACGATTCATTCATCCACCATTAATCAGATCATGGTGCAGAGGAAACACTTTCGCACTTTCGTTTGTAAGACCCATGTTTGGGAACTAGGGTTGGATGTAGGAAACAGGCAAATGATTGTGAAGGCTTTGTTTCAACAAACTTGCATTTTATATCTATATTTTATCTACTTGCCCTCTTTTCATGAAATAATTTTGAGAACCGTACCCACAATGTTTTTGCAATGATTATAAGTGCAAAATGATCATATTGTGACCAATAATCAGGCGTTGTGGCGTCACTTGTGACGTCATGTACTGATAATTCAAGCACTAGAACAAATGGATATCTTGTTTGTAGTTCCGATACGTTTAAAATTTACATTTGAAACACATTGAAGGAATACAGACCACTTTGGAACCTTTCCCAAAAATCCAAGATGGCGGCAAAAGAAGGGTATGTGGGGCAAAATTTAAAATTCGATTTACAAAGTGAAAGCTACCATTCTTTCCTTGCTATCATGCATTTTTATGATGCTTAATAGTCAAAGATTAAGATATGACATGTTTCGGCTGTTCCTCTCGAGTGAGCCATAAACCCAAATTTTCGGCTCTCAGCTGATGGACTCTATGTTTAAACGTGAAGAAACTAATTTCACACACCAATGCATTGTGCCGGGCCAACTTTACGACTGCCAGAGGCGGCAGTTGAATCACTCAAGCGCGAAGCAGGGCCGTTTTATAACAACAACGAAAAGCGACGAGGAATATTGATGAAAATGGAAATAACCCATTAAATTACTGTGGTATGTTATTCGAGTGCAGATTTATTTAGGGAAGAAACAGCACAACGAATAGTTGAGATGTTTTATACTGTTAGCCGCAGCTAATTCCAAAATTAGCATTTAGCAAAGATGTGAAGTTATCGTCGTGAATCTTTCAAGCCTTTAGACCACCGAATTACCGACCCTAAAGGACTGAAATTGTTTACCAAAATAAATCAAGTGGCTACTTTAACCAAAGATCATAGCAAGGCTATCGAAATCACCAAAATTTAAAACGTTTAATCATCCGTATTAAAAGCTGTGTCAAATCCATGCTTCGGGTAACCGTTCACGTCGGCTTGTCAGTTTTTGTTTTCCAAAACCCCTGATATAAGAACCGGATGTCGCTCTCAATACGAAGGAATAGCAATTATCTCGCCGGATATTCCGTAATATATAAAGATGGAGGGTGTGTGTTGGCACAAAGCGAGCACCAAAACTATATTTACAGTTCCGCAACCGATGGAACCATCCGTTGTCTGTAACATAAACATAACATAAAACCTTTATTTTAACACTATGGTTGAAGATCTCGCTTGTGAATGGTTGGATGTGTATCAGGTGTTCACGGTTGGAATGAATTTTACTTTCTTGTGAGATATGTTCGAATGATGTGCGTATTATCTGCCAGTTGGTGCCAGAATGTAGCACGAATATGCAGACTTAAATTATAGTTTTACGCGCTATAAGGTGACTTTTCGTTGATGTTCAACGTCAGTGCTGTTTGAAATTGAAGACTGATTTAATAGTTCGAATAATGTTAACAAATGTTACACCTTTCCGTTCAGCTTTTAAACTGTATATGAGATACATTTTTGATAACAAAGTTGCTGTGGTTTTCTACCAACAGTAAGTAGTAGTCTAGTCAGTTGTGCTTCGCGATCAATCCGTCCCTACTGATGGAGAATCGAACTACAATTCAGATATAGATGTTAGTTAATTAACTTTCTGTTTTACGGGGATTTAAGAAAAAGAGATCCTAGTATTAAAATAGTTCGTAGACATTTGGCTTTGACATTGTATTTGCGGATGATGGGCTCTCTGTGTTTCAGAAAATGTTGAACAAAATTAGCTTCATTAAATTTCGCGAAGAGAATTGTACCAGGTTTGAGAAAGGAATTATATTCCCTTCCAGTTTCTTGACACTGGCCCGCCGAATGTATCGCTACCATCATAATAACAAGCTGTTAGGGTTTGTTACAAATGGAACTTACTTTCAATATTTTCTTTTGAAGCTGGTTAACGCATTGTTAGAGATTGGGGTTCTGTTGGCAACTGGATATGATCAGTGGCTGTCGAATTAAGGTGGCTCAAAAGAGTTTCCGGCACTTATATTTGGATGGGTGGTTATAACCTCTCTTTATCACTTGATGCTACAATCATGGTATCAAAAAAAGTGCCCAATCACGGGTGAACACGTTGTTATCATTTCGTGACACAATAGGTTACCATAGCAAGAGTATGACCTCCTAAAAACACCCTTAATTACAGCTTTAGGGCCGTGCCGTTTTTGAATTAGAAGCCCCTAAAGCTGTAATTAAGGGTGTTTTTAGGACGTCATACTGTTACTATGGTAACCTATAACATTGGTCCGCCGAATGTATGGTTACCCTCATAATAACAAGCTGTTAGGGTTTGTTACAAATATTTTCTTTTGAAGCTGGTTAACGCATTGTTAGAGATTGGGGTTCTGTTGGCAACTGGATATGATCAGTGGCTGTCGAATTAAATGGTGCATGGATTTTCGCGTCGTTGACGATAGTGATGATTTCCATTGGCTAAAAAAAAAAACCTACAGTTAATTCTGGGAAACAGCGCAACCTACAGATTATTCACTAGTCTGCTAGCAGATTAGTAAATAATCTGTAGGTTGCGCGCGCCATGGATGCTTTCCAAGAGCAATGTCAAGTTCGCGGACAGCGAAGTAAGAACATGGCTTGTCGAAAATAAACTGTGTTCGGTGCGATAATAATGCGTTTGTCGTTATTTTCTTTAAAACGATGCATAATAAACGGTTTTTGTGATATCCGAAATAATCAAGGTCTCGGTTACTGTCATCGGCTTCACTTACCTCGACCTTGATTATTCCGGATATCACAAAAACCTCAACCAATAATTGTTTATAATCCAACTTGCACGGCATCCGTGTTGGATTACATTGTAATGCAAATAAAAAAAGCTAAGCATTAAACTTAAAGGGCTATTGGGCTGAATTGTATGCACCAACTAAATCAACGTGTGAGAAGAAGAGAGAAAGGGTTTTTCTGTATTGTGCTGTACACATTCCTCGTGTGTGCAGCCGCACGCATGCCATACCGAAAACCGTGGGAAAGAGCGCAAAACAAGTAAGCGTGCGAACGTGACTGTGAGCGTGACGTGCGAGCGACGAATGGCGATGCCGCGAGCCGCTAGAAGCCGTCTTCCGATGTCCGCGCTACTAGCGGCTCGCGGCATCGTTGCTCGCAACGTTGCTCGCGCGTGAGCTCACACTCATGAGTCACGCTCGCGCGCTTACTTGTTTTGCGTTCTTGCCCATGGATTTTCGAGGAAGAGAGAGACTGCTCGCAGTCTAGGTGATGTGATAATGAAAACGAAAGTTGAGCCTTAATTCATGGGCAGATTTCAGGGGAACTTAAAAGGCCACCCCTTCCCCCTCCCCCACGACTTTTTTCTATCTAGATCTCTTCGAGCGTTCGTTACTCAAATCGTCCCATGTTGGGTCGCCCTTCTCATAAGCAACGTGTTCACGAAAGGTCTAACAAGATCCGCAACAAAAAAATTCGAAGTTGAACGCCATGCCTTGTTGACACAAGAATAGGTACTTTCTTGAAAAGATTAAGAGGTGAGCCATTTGATATTCTAACCTAAGTGATATCCAGGCTTACTGGAGTGATATCCAGTCTAACCGGAGCGCGACTCAGCTGACCGGAGTGCAGTCTTTCACTGCAATTAGCCTGAATAATCATGTTTAAGATCAGCGCCTGATACTATTATTATAAAGCGATATGTACTTCAGTATGAAGTCTGTAGTCTGCAGTATGCATTTTACTCTCAGTCTGCATTTTACTCCGGTTTGCAGTCCGCAGTCTGCGTTTTACACTGACGATTTTCAATTTGATTGCCAGCAAAGTGGAAGTGAAATAGGAACATCTTTGTACATTACTAAATTACATAGGCCATCAAAGAATATTCGACCGTACAGGCCCTTTCATAAAATAACCACAGAATCATTTAAATATATAGCACAGCTAAACTGTTGGAATTTTGTAAGCAGTATCATCAATACAGAGTAAATGATGCAGTGCATAAATTAGTATCTTTAGAACATAAAGGAAAAAGAGTCTACTCCCATATATAATGTACTTAAATGTTGGGTGTTAAAGTTCAAAATATCATAGGTAATCAAATTTCTGTAGGTCCCAGGTTAGAATCTAGTTGTAGTTTATAACAAATTAGGTGGCTATCATGTTAGTTATAGTAATTCAATGGAATAATTTTGAATAATTAATTTGGTTATTTATTTATGTCCACTTATATTCTGTTTGCAGAATGCTAAAATGGATACAATTTATTGGTTCTATTTGACAAACAAATCTTACAAGAGGCGTGCAGGTTGTGGTTTCACTAGATAGTACAACGGTCACCAGAGTTGTGGGAATATCGTTCCAGATTTGTACTATCCTTGTCAGCAAAAGCTTATACTAAGTATGTGTTGCTTGAATAAAACAATAACAAGGCTTAATCATTCTGTAATCATTGCAGGCTTTGTTAAATTTACTTTCTAGACTGTTCTTCGTTTTTGCACTATTTGTATTTTGGCCAATGTACTACAATGTGTAGTCCCTAAAAAGGCCAATCACTGTTATAAGATTGTACAATTGAAGTGCATGGTACCTATACAGTTATTGGAGAGCCTTACAGTCAAACTCACAAAACGGCGAGCACCTAAAATATGTCTGGAATGTTTATTGTGTTATAACCAATCATGAGCGAGATCTACAACCACAGAAACCGCAAAAACAGTTGAGTTTCTATCGGTCCTGGAACAAATTTGTTTTGTGACCGGTCTCAAAATAAATCCTCTATTTCTGTTATACAAGAAATTAGATAATTCCTGTTACAGGCTATTTAAACACTAGCGAAGAGGGTTAGGGATATTTTCAACGTGAGAAAACTGTTTTCACAAACTAATGTGCTGGGCCGACACAACTAGCGGCCATTGAATCACTCAAGCGCAAACGATCCAAATCAGTACTTTCACTATTTTGTTTCATTATAATAATTTTGACAACGATGAAAAGCGACGAGTGATATTGATGAAAACAGAAGTCTTCCATTATATTTTGTAATATGTGAATCAAGTGCGAATTTATTTGAGAAGGAACAGCGGAAAATTTGAGGTGTTTACTGTTTGCCACAACTAATTGCAAAATTAGCAAACCTTTGAATTTATCATGGTCAATCTTTCCAGGGTGTTTAGATCACCAAACCACGGGCCCAAGGGATTGTAATTGTTTGCTAAAATAAATTGAGTTGCTAGTTTAACCAAAGATGATACCAAGGTTAGCGAAACCACCAAAATGTTAAATTTTTATTCATCCCTATTTATAACTGTGTCAAATTAACCATCGCTTCACTTGAGTAACTGTACGTGCGGGGGGATTCTTGTTTTTCAAAATCCCACAAACTAAATACTGGATGTGGTTCTTGATACCAAAGGATAGCAATTATTTAGACTTTCAGTAATATATAAAGACAGAGGGTGTATCTTGGAACAAAGCAAAAACCAAAACTATACAAGTATTTATAGTTCCGTGACCTATGCAATACACCCTTGTTCTGTGGTTTGTGCGGTTTGAGATCTCACTTGTGATTGGTTATTACATACATACATACATACTTACATACTTTATTGACTTTCCCTTTGGAGGCTTTTCAAAGACAATACAATAATAATTTAAAACTACTTAAAAACTCTAAGATTCATTAAGATTAATTAACTAGAATTAGGAATCTATAAAATCCTTAATAAGTTTACGTTTAAGATAAAACTTAAAAGCAGATACTTTCTCGAGAGTTTTTAGAGAGCTATCCATGGAGTTCCAGATACTGACTGTTCTGTAGTAGAACGTTCTCTGACCGCTGGCAGACTTAAAAAGAGGAATGTTCAGCATTTGTGAACTTCTTGTGGCACGTCCGCTTATTTCTCCTCGCTTACTGAACTGGGAAGACAGATACTCCGGCACGCGAGATGTTAGACATTTGTAGGCCATGATAGCGCTCCTGAAATATAACTGAGTCGCGACTGGTAGCCATTTAAGCTCTTTTAAAACTGGTGTGATGTGATCATATTTGTGTGTACTGGTCGCAATTCGAGCGGCAAAGTTCTGAATACCTTGTAATTTATTTATATTACTTTTTGATGTATTCGCCCACACGTTCGAACAATAAAAAAGTTTACTAAAAACTAAAGTATTTATAATAGTTAGTAGGGTGCATTTGTCAAAAACATGCTTTGTGCGGCTTATTTGACCGAGACAAGACATACAGGAGGAGACAGTTTTGGTAATGTGTTCGTCATAGGTCAGGTTCTTGTCCAAAATCACCCCAAGATCTTTAGCGGTGTGCTCCGGTACGAGTTCTCTTCCCATGAAGGTGAGGCTGGGAGTGTCCAGTCTGGAATGCATTTGCCTGCTGCCAAACACCATGAGTTTAGTTTTGCTTGGGTTCAACAATAAATGGTTGTTGGAACACCATTGGCCTATTCTATGCAAATCAACTCTTAAGTCAGCAAAGGCGTTTACAGTATCTTTCATTTTGAAGGATATAACTAGCTTAGTGTCGTCCACGTAGCTCTGGACGCTGCAATTCTGTGGTGCTGAAGAAAGATCATTTGTGTAAATGCTAAATAAAAGTGGTCCCAGTATACTTCCCTGCGGAACGCCACAGACTATGGGCAAGGGCTCTGACAATGTTGAATGGATTCGAACCACTTGTCGTCTATCATTAAGGTAGCTACCAAACCACTGGATAACTGGGTCTGAGGCGCCTACATCTCGCAACTTCAAAATTAGGGTTTGGTGGTTGACGCTGTCGAATGCCTTACTCATGTCTAAGAGCACTACCGAAGTCAACATCTTCTGGTCTATCGCTTTAAGAATAGTGTCGGTTGTTTCTATGACAGATGTTTCGGTTGAGTGCCATTTTTTGTTGCCGCTTTGGGTCTTTGTTAACCTGTCGTTTAAATGCAAGTAAGAAGTGAATTGATTATGTACGACCTTTTCACACACTTTTGATGAAACTGGTAGAAGAGAAATTGGTCTGTTGTTATTTGCCAGTTCGTGGTTTCCACCTTTATGGAGAGGTGTTACTTCAGCTAATTTCCAAGCTGTAGGAAATTTGCATGTTTCAATAGAAGTGTTGATAATAGACGTAATTACTGGAAGAATCGGGTTTAGGCAGTCCTTCAAAACACGAACAGAAATCTTGTCGATCCCTGGGGCTTTGTTTGATGGCATTGATGATATTATGCGTTCAATCTCGCCACTGCTTACGGTATTCGAATGAAACTGCTCGCATGAAGGATATTGTCTTGGGACAAAATAATTTCGGTTGAGTGTTATGTTGCATTCATTAGCCAATGACTGGATTTTTTCAACGGAACTCTGGCCAACAGAAACGAAAAACCGATTAAACTCATCTGCAACAGTTTTGTTGTCCTTGCTGAAGATTCGCTGGGATTTGGATTTCCATTTTGATGCATCAAAATGCCGTGTATGACACATCGTAACAGACTAGATTCTAGGCCCCCCTGGTTCACTGTCAACATCATTGTAAGCCTCTTTCGTTTTCATATTATATTGAAAGGCTACAAACAATTTATGTTTTCAACAGAAATAACTCTTGGCTTTCTTTGTATCAATTTTCTTTTTTTATTTCTGTGCTACAGCTAATTTCCTTTATCCTTTTTGCGTGACATGATTATTGTCTAAAATCCAAAACTAAAGAGCCACCAGTTAAAGTTTTTATCCTCATCAGGTATAAGAGGGGTATAAATTTATATCTTTTAACAACTTTTCACCTTAATAGCTTGCTTTGTCTGGAAACAAGAACATTTTGAATATCAGAGTTATGGTGGTGCGTAACATAAAGCTACGAAAGCATTCGTCAAAAAATATTTACTTATCTCGTGACTTTTAACCTTTTTAGAAGTTAAAGTATTAGGAAAAGTGCTTGATATTTAGATTTTTGCTTGTTCAGTTCAGATAATCAGCCACCTAGATATCCAAAGTAACTTCCAGATGTTTACAATATTTGCCTGCTGCAATGTTGGTGTACAATGGAGGTACACCAACATGGTAGTTTCATACTGGGCTCTGTAAATTTGCACAAAATATTTCAACAAATATCTGAAGCTTGGGAAGATGCACAGCCTGTAGAGCTAAAACTTGGAAAGGTGTCTTCTTTATTAATCTTCTATAACATCACAATGTCTTGGATTTATCCACTGAATGGTCAATTCGAATTAATTTTTGTGTGACAGTGCAAACCAAGAATACCAGCTCTAGAACTCTATGTCTACTTTCTTCCTAATTTAATTAATTAAAAGTCATTTGCTTTTATGCTTATTTAAAGTTTTCATCAGCAATGTATATGCTTTCATGAAAGGTCAGCACTGGCATCATGTTTGTTAGTACCATAGTTGCATCTTGTGTCATTAATTGTTGAGTACTGTTTGAGAAGGATCAAGAGCCATTCATTTGATGTATTTCATGTGATCTGAAGAGGTCATGCAAGTCTTCCGAGTTGTCTTGCAGGTAGGATTGTCAAAGTTTAATTAGCAGATCTGGAGAATGTAACTTTGGTATCTTTTTTACTTACTTTGTATAACTGTAATCAACAAATGACACTGGAAGATCTTCCTGTCTTTGCTGAGGCGATGTTGTCCACTGTTGCAATAGGCCTATTAGGAAAATTATTTCAAATATGATCCTTGTAACCTTTTCATGAAATATATGATCTTGTGACACTTTTGCAGTGTTTATAAATTGTTTGCATCCATCTAGTGGCTTCAACTTTCTTCTCAGTTTAAGTTTATTGTCCTGGTCCAAATAATTATAGACATCTTGATCTTCCATTTAGGTCTTGAAACCGTTTGCATTCCAGTTAGTTGCTTTTCTTTTGTTGTCCTTAGTCTGTATTGAATGTGAAGGTTAAAAATATATATATAAACAAATTGGGATGTCAAGTCATCTTGGCAAACATGCATATCTGGGGTTATGCAATCCCAAGCTTCCTCTTTTTGAAAGAGTCAGTAGATCTGATCTTATCCTTGCCTTTAGATCATGAAGGTTATGCAGTCTTGAGTGACAGTGATAACAATTGTGTAATCTAGATCTACAATAAGGATATAGTTCAGAATCACTCTGTCGTAAATGCTGTGTCTTTAGGGTTACCATACATGTATACCTTTTGAAGTGTCATGCATCTAAGCGATGTAGCTAATTTGACATGTAAACAACAAAAACATGTCAGGGGATATTTTATTTTGAAATATTTCCTTTTTTCCTAAGAGTGATTCTTGTACAGTCACTTCATATATTTTTTAAATCCTATTTCAAAATTGTTCTGTAACTTTTATTTTCACTGAAATTGACTATGGCAAAATGCAGACAGTAACATATTAAATAAGCATTAAAATTGCATTGACCTGTAGCTTTCTGAAGATGATGTGGACACTCCCGATAGGGGGCCTGGATAATTTGATGATTCATTTTATTTCAAAATTCTTGGTCTCGTTTGATAACCAGCTCTATAAGCTTTAATTTGATATAGGGGTTTAGGTATGTACAGTACAGTGTAAAAGGGGAGCATTACTTCTCTTGAATGCGAAACACCTCTCGAGGTATACGGTAACCTTAAACCATGAACTTATTGCTTCCTTCCATTTTTTGTGAAACAATTTATGACACAGCCACCTTTATGGCGGAGCTCCAAGCGGCCGCCGCCAAGCGGAGCCCCATAACTATAGAAACAGAACCACATGTACGCGTACAAATAAAAAACCATAGAACTATTTTTTCATGGTCAACATGGCTAGCAGTGTGGATCATGGCGGGTGCGTCCAAGGAAGCCAACGCCGCGGAACATGGCAGCCATAGTTTAATCGTACATGTATGATATTGGACATCCATGTCATGGTCAATTGACAGCTTTCAAAACAAGGTATCTGCTGACCAGTATTATGTGACCATATCACAGGCTCAGCTAAAGAGCTCATCAAGGTCACCTGTTTTTTGAAAAGTTGACCGCTGACAAAGTACTGGTTTTCTATTGGATCGTGGGCTCAAGCTAGGTTAACTTGTTAATCAGGGCTGGGTTGTTCAGAAGTTATACTAATGTTTTTCAGTGCTTATGTTTTATGTAGTTTGAGATTATTGAAACTCAAAACAGAAGGCCAGACATTATAAACAGAAAACCTCAACGCAAAATTACAAAACTCACATTAAAATCCTGGGTTAGCTTACTCGGACTTTGAGGAACCCCGCCCAGGAGCTCCACTTTTAGGTTTGGCTAAATCTAAATATTAGAATGTTTACAATTGACTCAGTGGTGGCGTGAATTTGTACATGTATTTTGTAACATAATCGTGCATTGCTATTTGCCTTCATGCTGTACATCCATCAATAATTCAGTTTTTTTTCATAAAATATGCTATTAATATTGTCTACCTTTTAAAAAATACTGGAATTCTACATAGCCTTAAGACACTTCTCAAAAGTGACTGTAAAAAGATACAGTTAAAGGTATGACAGCTGTACAGTATTAAGAACAACATACAGGAATATAATGAGATCCATTCCCTACTGCAAAATTGCAACATTCACAATGAAAAAATCCCCCAGGCATTAATGGTACAAAAAACACTTTGTGGATGAATACCTACATGTAGGCCACCATTAATAATTTTATAATTCAACTTCAATAATTGATGTGTTTTTTTCAACACGAAGATTGTGGACTACAGAGACTGTTAACTACTGGGTGACCCCATCAAATATATAATTTTGTAATTAAATTATGTCAAAAATTAATCAGTAAGCTACAAGTAAGTTATACCATCTACACATATTTTGCCTTCACTACATGTAAACAATTGATACACACTCGGAGGTTTTGATGCATATGTGCATTTGGTCAGCCAAATCCAAGATATGTTTAATTAAGACATCAGTAAAATTACAGCTAAATGGATAAAAAATATATCGTACGTGCACCAAAGTTGACCATGTAAAACCCCAAAAAATTGAAAATATGGACCGTGTATCCCCAAATGCAGTGACACCAATGAAATCATCTCCGTGTAGAGCTTTCTCTGCATGCAGGGTCACTGATTGATGTAGAAAAAATAGTTCATGTTCATGTGCAAAAGGGGAATATGGAGGTGCTATTAGCAATTTACCACGTTTCAGAAGAGTGTATGGATTTAGTATTTTGGAAAATTATATTCCATACTTGCTGCATCAGCAAGCCTAGTGTAATACTAATCATGCACTCGACATTTCAACAACAACAACAAAACCGAGGAAAACTACATAAACACAATATGCATATCACTACACCTGAATCAAACGAAGGATGCCAGAAATGTTACAGCAGTGCTGGAAATAATTGTTCTTCTTTAACAGGACATGTGTCCATTCAAATCTTCATTTTGGTCGGACATCTTATCAATTTGACCGGACATTAATTTGCATAATTGATTAGCATAATAAATTAGCATAAAAAAAATTATTAGCATATACTGTAAAGATTTTCAATACAAATTGTTCAAAACTGTATTTAAATGTGATTTATTTATCATTTATGATTAACTAGATGACTTTGTCTACTAAATGACTGCACCAATCTCTCCTGGTTATCTCCTGATTATATGTTCTTCAAGCAAACCTAGTTTTCTACACAGGAACCCATCACTAGGGGTGTGCAACTTCCTCAATTATTACTGTCCCGGTGTTTTCACAGACCGATCTTTTTTTAGTTTGAATTTACCGTGAATTCAGCCCCCGCAGGAACCTCAGTGACCAATCACAAGTACGGACTTTATAATTTCACCGGAAGATTAGGTCGTCATGTCCACCTGAGGCCTCCATTTTCTCCCCTTACCGATGCGTGCTCGTTTAGACAGGAACTGACTTTTTTCGAGGGAAAAAAAAAGCCTTAAAATAGACTGGTCTGTAAAATACCGTGACATAGGCTTGGTATGGGAGTTGCAGGCTCCTAGTGATGGGCTCCTGACCAAAGTCGACTCTAGGGTACATACATGAAGGGCTAACAGCATATCGCAGTGCATGTAATGCATAATAGGGCGATTTCTGAAAAGTAATTTATTTAGCAAGTACAGGAAAGATGAACACTTCTGCTTTATGATATGGCAGAAGCCCATAATGGGCTCCTGGATATGACTCAAACTGTCAGAGTCAAGGGCCCAAAATTAAAAAAATGCTTGAGTAGGCATTTGGCGACTAAGTGATAAAAATCAAGTGGAATTTTATTCAGAAAAGAACTCAATGCATAACATTTGCAAAGAAAGAATTTCCAAGACCTTTTTGGCCGCTAATTTTGTGTATGCATTACAAAAGACACAATCGGTAGGCATACATGACGTACTTAATGCTGAAGGGTTTGCAATGCATTATAGGGCGATTTCAAATACGATCAGCCATTTGCAAGTTTTCCGATGTGGTGAAATCCTTTACAGCAAAGCAAAAGGACAGATTGCTTTCTTTTCTTATGTTGAATTTTATAGAAGTAAAGATCTTTCACTATGTATTTCTGGAAGGACATAATGACTGAGAAAATAACCGTTGCTGATCGTCAACACAGAGAAACGTAATCGCCATTATGGTAGCCTGTGAACGCAGACGTATTTTCGGTAGTCGACTAAACCAGAATTTTTGGTCGCCAAAGATGAAATTTTAGCCGCATTGGCGACCGTACCGATCGCAACTTCGAGCCGTTTTAACAATTTATATAACCAAATTTTATGGATGGACAATAGGTGTTGGTGAAATGTTCGGACACAATGTCCGATCATAATGTGAAATTGACCGGACATATTCAAAATTTGGTCGGACAATGTCCGATGACCGACTGTTATTTCCAGCCCTGTTACAGAAAATTCGTTTAAGATTGATTATCATTCCAGTTAAAGCCAACAAATGCATTTAGAAGCCGGGAAACGTCCAAAATCTTTAAGACTTGCGGTGTTCAAGTTTAAGAGTCCCTGTCCATAAATATGGAAAATAACTCGGCTAGGGTCGAAAATTTGATTTCGCTCATATTTTTACGGTAGGTAGGCTAGGGCATGACAAAAACTACAGGATAGTTTTTTGGCAAAATATCCTTTTATTTCAAAGAAATATGTAAATTACCAAATTCCGTTAAAATCGTCATTTGACGCACCATTTTATTAAACAAGTTTGAGAGCCTCGCATGCAAAACCACATCATTCTTCCGTCTTTAAAACACTCAAATATTTTTGTGCAATGTTTAAATGTGTACTGGGTTAATTTTAGGGAATGTTGCGGTTTTTGTTGGGTGCAAAATAATTAAATTTCGAAGACATGTATTTCATTCACTTAAAAGTACGTCGTAAAAATAATTCACCTTCACCATGTGCGAAACCTTCAAATGGATCAAGCTTCTGGTGGTTGAATCGCAGAAGGATGGTCTACAGATTCCTGTAAAAATTTTTCTGGGCAAATGATTGTGAGCGACGCGAGAGCTTTTCAAAGTACGTTAAAAATGCAGATATTTGACCATCTGTCGTCAAATTTCAATTTACGGCTTAGACATATATTTTAGCACGCGCCACATGTCTTGAGCTATATTAAGTTGAAATAGACACAGAGCTGATAATTTCGAAATGTTCTAACCTTATTTGCGGTAAAAGGCAGGTCCAAACGCCGATTTGACGTGTTTCCGTCACCATTCGTCGCACATAAAGCAGACGTTTACTTTTGTTTACACAACGTCCGATGTACATCGCCAACTGTAAACTTATTTAATGGTCGAATACCATGAATCTATGACTCTCTTTCGACACATATGATCACCACTGCATCTAAGTCAAAAACGGCTAAGTGATTTGTAGATAGTTGCTTACTTTGCACTCCACCAAAACATTACGTTTGATCATCGTTTGATCATCGTTTGATCTATTGCTGCTTGAATCCTTGCTTGCATATTTCTTTGAAATGAAAGGATATTTTGCCAAAAAAACTATCCTGTAGTTTTTGTCATACCCTAGCCTATCTACCATAGGAATATGAGCGAAATCGAATTTCCGACCCTTGCTGCGAAATTAAGAATTTGTCTGATTTTTACAGGCGGGCACTCTTAATAATTACTCGCGCTAAAGCGTAATTTGAATATTATTTTTTCCGACGGCTTTGCAGTCCTTTTTTCGGCCGTAGCTTTACCAGTCTTTTACCAATAACCTTAAAAGAAATTCAGCCAAACATCTCACTAAACCCAATAGATTAAACAAACAAAACGAGGAAGTCTCCATAATTTGTAAACGCAGTATGCATGACAACATAACGAGCGTCAAAAGCTGTCAAGGATAGCAAATCGATGGTTTTCCTTCTTCCAAAGATAAACAGCGAAGAAATTATAGCAGTCTACAAAGTGGCTGTCCTTACTAACACAAAGAAAACTTCAAAACTCGCCTGGCAGTATCTACAAATACAGTTTCAGTTATTACTTTTAGACGTGAGGTTATCGGTATACGGCGAAAAACGACAGAAAACTAAGCTTGTTTGTTTACAATATGCAACTTTATATTCAACGACTCTAGTCTTATTGTTTGAAATTTATCAAATTTCTCCCAGTATGGTTCCAAATCAGATAATCAAGGTGACTTTAAAACTCCTATTGAAGATATAAGCCTTAACTTCTAAGCTTATCTCGCCGAAGCAACTACATAATTTTTATGGAAAACGCGAAAGTTTCTATGTAACAAAGTCGCTTACCACAATATGGCAGTTCACTTCAGTTTGAATCCTATAGGCAGAAACTTTCAGCAAAAGTTGCAAAGACTGAACTGAATTAATCTTTTCGATAGATCAACGAATCAACCACTTTACCCGCTGTGTTTTTTCCTGTAAACACAAGAAACACGTTTGATTTCTCTTGTTGATCACCTCATGAAATCATGTGACTTCTTGGACGGCTGCACATCTCGACGCGCGAAGTTCTGTAGTCTTCTGAGTAAATTTTTCGGGTATTCCAGCTCTTTTCTATAGCCGTCGTTCGCTCTGCCTCACGGCATTGTTCGGTATTATTTCATCTCCTTTCTCAAGCCCTGACTCGATCTAATTCACAGCATTGTTCAGTACCATCTCACCTCCTTTCTAGCCCTGGCCCGCTCTTTCGCGATCTTCTTCGTCACTTCTTTGGCTGTTAATCCTTGCCCTCTGTTGTTAGATCAACCCCTCCGATCGTTTGTTAACATAACAAATAAAAATAATTTTTTCCCCTGACTTTTCTGAAGAATCCCGGTCAGAACAGATGGCATTCCTTAGCTTCCCCCGGGGGTTACCTCGAGACGCCCCTCCCCCTCCCCCAGAGTCTGTACGGACGGCGTTCGCTTGCTCGTACGGTTACGTCATAGCCAAATTTTCTCGGCTTGATGGGTTACCAATTTTATTTACCCATGGTGCTTCGCTGGCGCGCTTCGCGCGCTGAAGCTCCGCTAAAAAAAAATAGATTATGGAAATCGAAAAACAAAACTTCCACTGGATTTTCGAAGCACAATTCGTAAAGAAAGGGGAAGAAAACTTCTACCAGTGCGGCGCTTTCAAAGAGGTTTTCAAAGGGATCTGTTCTTTTCTGCTTTTATCCGTTCAGTACTTTTCGAGAAAAATCTTTCGAGCGGGTTAGAATGTAATTTTTGTCAGCAGCATGACGTCTCGTGACCAGTCATGCAGAGAAATGGCAAGACTTATTTTCGAACTAAACTTAGGATAAACACAGAAGATAAGTTTTTTCTGTCCAGTGCTTTCCAAAGAGACCTCTCCCGATCCAAACGGTGCGGTAGTTCTAGAAAAGCAGCTCTTTTCAACATGGATCTGCAAACTTTTGTAAATGTTATAGCAATTAAAAATTAAACATGCAAAAATTTGCGCGCGCATAATAAGATTTTTGGAGCGAAAGTTCTAAAAGACGGGAAAGAAATATTTTTACCGTCCTGCGCTTTGATGGAAACTTTCAAAAGGGATTTTTTTCGCCTTAACATGCTCAGTGCTTTTCGAGAAACGACTTTCGAAAGTGGTTAATAGAATGTCAGCAGCCATGGCGCCTCAGGCGAGCCATCCATACAGAGAAATTCAATAAAAGAATTATTTTCGAAGCACACCTAGGATAAGCACATAGAAGATAACTTTCTGCCAAGCGCTTTGAAAATGCTTTCAAAAGAAACCTCTTTCGATCCAAACGGCTTACACAGGATGAGATTTTTTCGGTGTCCTACTAGTAAATGTTTCCGGAGTCATCAATTTTAGAGTATTCGGATTCGATAGGCGTGAACACTGAAAGGATATTCGAATTCCTAACCGTTTTATACACGACGATAACTACGGGAACATTCATGATAAAAAAAAGAAACAAAAATTCATGATGGAATGGTTAACAAGTAGTTTGTTGCCTCGTCAAGGTGAAACAAAATGTCGCCAAGAAGAAGGCCAGGAGTAGGTTGAGAGAGTCTGAAGTTTTCTTTCCACTTGCTGACCACGCGTTGTCCATCATGATGTCCCACAGGCATTTGTTCTGGAGTAGTCATGGTCTTCGATCGTGCCATCGTCTTCGTCCCCGATAAAGTCTGGAGAACGTCAACATTGACTGCGTCAATAACTTTGATTTCTGAGGAATATGGCCCATTATACTGCAAACTCAAAAATATCGGAGGCCGAAAAGTGTCTAGCCTGCGTTGCAGCCGGACGTGTCACAAAATCCCCGGTATACCGGTATACCGACTATAGCAGCGGTTTAGACTGTCTGCGACGCAGGCTAAAAAGTGTCCGGATTCGAAAGAAAATCGTTTACACGACAAATCTCTCCGGATTCAAACGGTTTCGTACGGTTAGAATATCGTTCGCGGTCAACAAGAGGTTATTATTAACTTCAAAGCGGAAAAACGTACGGCGCTGCTTTGTGCGCATTGCTTGCCATACTTGCGGCTCAGAGAATCGACTAGGTAATTTTTTTTTGAGAATATAAAGTACTTTATTGGTACGTTTCCTGCACTACTAGTACTTACATCAACTACCACATATATCGCCTAACCTACTTTATATTGGTTTCAACAGTTCTAACGTTAACATTTCTCTTATGTATAACTTAACTAATTTCATTTTCTCACAAAAGCGCAAAACCTTAAGAGGTTTTGCGCTTTTGTGAGGGGCATTTTTTCGTAGCTAACTGACTAAAGCTTTCTATTCTGTACTTAAATAAAACTTTATTAACAAAGACAGAAAGATAAATAACTTGGTTATGCATCTTACTGGTGTACATGTAGTATTTCATAAATAGGATTGTGTAATTAAATTTCTTTAATATTTCTTTTTCGTATGGGCCAGATGTGATACCAAATAGTTTCTCTTCCATTGTTGGATCAAATTTTGAGTTGTTGGCCGCGTTAAACCAGTCAATTACGTTGTTTACGAAAATCTTTACAAATCGACAGTTAAGAAAAGTGTGATCAATTGAATCTTTTTCACCTCAGTAGAGACATTCATCATCCGCTTTAATACCATATCGATGAAGCTCCTTTGTAGTAACTACAATCCTGTGAATTAATTTAAACTGGAATTCTTTCAACTTTGTCTCCTTGCAGATGCTCTTTAGGGAGGTCAAAATTTTTTTCCAGGCATTCTCATCTAGTCTTATTATGCTGTTCCAATTCATTGGGCCAGTCTGGCTGACAGTGTGAATTTTCCAGTTTAGTGAACCATGGAAGTCTCTAGTTTTAGCATTATCCAGTTGTATTTGTGTAGAGTCGTCTGACTGAAACAGAAAGTTATTTCTTGTGTATAGTTCGTTTTCCAGCGGCTCTGTATTTCTCGCTTTTCTTTTGTTTTCTTCGACTCAGGTAATAATGCGAGCTGCATCGCTGCATTGGTAGAAAGAACGGCGGACTGTGATAAGGTACGGGAGGATGTCCTTCGGTTGATTTATTAAAACTTGGGCAAGCATGATTTTTTTTTCGGCATTTCACTATGAAGAAAACAAGGCTCCCCTTACCTTCTGAGGAGCTCTCTTGCTTATATATTCAGTGGTTTGTTTATATGGATGCAATATGCAAAGGTTTCTGGAAAAAAATGTGTCTTCGCACCGACATTTCTTGTATACCGCGAGAAATACACAAAGGGTTCGGAAACCTTCTTTAAGTTCATTTTGTCCGGAAAAAAGTGTTTCCCCACGGAAACAATACCCCCAGCTTTCATTAGTGACGTGAAAATACTGCTGCTTGCCGAAAAATTGGGAAAGCATCTCAAATTCATAACATTTTTTGTTTACACGATGGACAAAATTCCCGCCCTTTTTCAAACTTGGAGCCTGACGCACAGCCAAAACTCGCGCAGGCTTATTACGTTTTTCCGCTCCGAAATTATTAACAGGTATACAAATCCGGCTTATGTGTCTAGGATACTGTGTTTTATGATGACATAAGGCTGAGAAGATTATTGTAACAAGAACTTGTAGTCCCTGAAGTGTGCCATTAACTCATTATTGGAACTTAGAAGAACTTAAATGATCATTTTAACTGAAAAGTCTTTTTCTTTTAGCCAAGGATGTAGGAAAATATCAGCGCCTACACTTTCGTTTCTATAGCCGGGGCATGGGATTGAGTGTGGAACAAATTGGCCCGATTTATACTGGAGATGGATCATCCGTCTGGGACGAGTTTGAGCTAGCTTGGGCAAAGGGTAGCTCGTGTGATTATCCGTCTGTGTATAAATACGGGCAAGCAGACGGATCATCCATCCACACGAGCTATCGCGATAGTCCGTCTTGTGAGACGAACCATCGTGGATAACTCGTTAAGACGGATGATCCGTCTTTGTGTATAAATGCGGGCAGAAGACGAACTATTTACGAAAACTGCACCTCGTTACAAGAAGCTAGCGGCTGTTTTCAATAAACTATCAATTTAAGATGTCGGACAAGTCAAATGATGGTTCGGACAGGCCCCAAAAGTCCAAAAAAGAACGTGTATGGACAGAAACAGAACTAAAAAGCCTTGCGCTTGTTGTAGCGGACGAGAAAAAACAATACGCCGTGCGGCTTGGGGCACAAGTCTTCGAACAATCAAGTCTTCGAAGAAATCTCAAAGGACTATGAGAAGTTAATTTTGTCTGAGGAGTTCAAAGAAGAGAACGAATGCGAAAAAAGCGAGTCCAAAGGCCAGCAGAAAGACAGTGCACTGGACATGTCCAGCCAGGCTCCGTATTAAATGTTGACTAGAAGATTTGACTGTAGTATGTATGTATGTATGTATGTATGTATGTATGTATGTATGTATGTCTGTCTGTCTGTCTGTCTGTATGTATGTCTGTCTGTATGTATGTCTGTCTGTATGTATGTATGTCTGTATGTATGTATGTCTGTATGTACGTACTAGGGCGCAAGCCTTTTCGTCGTGTTTTCTCGGAAATCTGTCCAGAAGGCTCGTCTAGTATAAACACTGGACGAGCCGCTCGACGAACCGATAGTTCGTCTCATAGTCCTTCCCGTATTTATACGAGACGGATGATCTGTCTGGACGGATGATCCGTCTCCAGTATAAATCGGGCCATTGAGGCGACTGCGATCAGGTGGCTTTTCATGCCTTGATTTGGGTTAGAACCGATGTCACGTGACAGGCTGATACTTAATTTCTCTGAATTCTCACTAAACGATCTTCGATTTCGATGAAAACGACTGTCAGACGATGCTGTGGACAGGCTTAGAAACAATATATCTTTGAACAGATTGCTTTCAAGTATTGTTAAAATCGAGTAAATATATATATGCAATTGAGCGCATTTTCCCACCATTTCATCTGCCCGGAATTCTTGTACACTGCATCGTCTGCCTTGTTTTGGTGTTTGGTCTGGTAGAGCTGTTGACTGCCCTTGAGTAGCACCTCTTGAACTTCTTCTTCATAGGGGGTCATTTTGTTGTTCTCAGCAGAATTTTAGGCCTGAATGTCCCTTTTGTGCGTGAGCTCCGATCTACATGAACAATGGTACTTTACAAGTGTAGTAGGGAATCATTTCCGCTAGAAGAAAGTCCGAGTATAGAGCGTTTTCACGAGACGTCATCAAATTCTTAAACTGATCCAAAACTAAAGAGCCACCAATGTTTTTATCCTCACTAGGCATAAGAGGTACTAATTTTATATCTGTTTACAACTTTCCAGCTCAATAGTCCTTCGTTTGGAAACCAGCGCATTTTGAATTTCAGAGTTATGGCGGTGCGTGACATAAAGCTACGATCGCTTTTGTTGAAAAATATGTCTTTATCTCGTGATTTTTAGCCATTTAAGAGTGCCTGCCTGTAAAAATTAGACAAATTCTTAATCTCGCGGGAAGGGTCGAAAATTCGATTTCGCTCATATTCTTATGGTAGATAGGCTAGGGCATGACAAAAACTACTGGATAGGTTTTTTGGCAAAATATCCTTTTATTTCAAAGAAATATGCTAATTACCAAATTCCGTTAAGATCATCATTTGACGCACCATTTTATTACACAAGTTTGAGAGCCTCGCATGTAAAATCACATCATTCTTCCGTCTTTAAAACACTCAAATATTTTTGTGCAATGTTTAAATGCGTACTGGGTTGATTTTAGGGAATGTTGCGTTGTCTTTTTGGGTGCAAAATAATTAAATTTCGAAGACATGTATTTCATTCACTTAAAAGTACTTCGTGAATATAATTAATTTTCACCATGTGCGAAATCTTCAAATGGATCAAGCTTCTAGTGGTTGAATCGCAGAAGGATGGTCTACAGATTCCTGTAAAAATTTCTTTGGGCAAATGATTGTGAGCGACGCGAGAGCTTTTCAAAGTACATCAAAAATGCAAATATTTGACCATCCGTCGTCAAATTTCAATTTACGGGTTAGACGTATATTTTAGCATGTACCTACAATAAGTTGAAATAGACACAGAGCTGATAATTTCGAAATGTTCTAAACCCACGAAGATTTTTGCAAAAAGGAAAACAAAAATCACCCTATTGAAAAAGTTGAAGTGATTACGCAGGGAAATGACATGATTTTTGTGACGCCATCGTTTTCAAAACGCTCCGTTTTTAAAAAGGTTTTCCATCCACACGAAAACGAAAGGTCGGCGTTGTCAAATTCATCCGGTTTAAAGAGCGTCTTCGTAAAGCTCCGTTAGTGTGGACGATAGGCCTAGCCGTAGAAATAAAACTGAGTTTTCAAATTTCTCCGGTGCAGTCTGGACGAGGCCTCGGTCTCAAACCTTTTGTTTTTTGTCGTTCTCGTGGTCGTATTATCGGGATGTTCGGTTGAATTTCAAATCAACATAAATTATTCACCTTGTCTATCACACGCGCACGCTGAAGGTAAAACGGCGCTTGGAAGTTTGGCAGTAGATTCATCATGCTTTTAAAGATGATTTCCAGTCCGCACTAAGCATTCTCGAGAGTTTGTGTGCGTTTTGGAAATCATCTTTAAGCTTTCTTACAATCTCGTTCCCAGAGTCTTCGTTCCCCTTGACCAGCGGTCAGAAAACGAGAGCTCTGGGAGCAACCATTTCAGGCCTGCACCATAGATGCAGACTGCCCAGTGAAACGGGATGGGCAGAATTCAGTTATTTCAAAATGGTTGCTCCCAGAGCTCTCGTTTTCCAACCGCTGGTCAAGGGGAACGAAGACTCTGGGAACGAGATTGTTTTCACCCCAAAGCTAGTCCGTTTATCAGTCATGCGCAAAAGGGGTCGAGAATGTACTTTTTCGGGTTCCCACTTCACGCGCATGTAAGGAATAGGACTTTTTCGAGATACCTTGTGCCTCTGTTTCAAAACGAGTCCCTGTGCGATTCCTTTCATGTGAAAATGAGTTTGACTGCATGGAAATGAATCTGTAGGCGGAACACATTTTCATATGAATGGTTTCGTATGGCATTGTCTAACCACGGGACGACCGTCAGTGTTCCAACTGCGCGTAGTAGCTGCAAGTACCCCGGCTCCCCAAGCAAGTTCGCAGGGTAATTAAATTTAACCAGTTAGTTTACTTATCTTTTATGTCTGCAATGCTTCTTAATGTTTCTTTACCTTTGAGACTGGCAAAGTGTCATAGTCTGTTTCAATGTCAAGAAACGTAATCTACGCGACAGAAAATCCTCCCTATTGAAGTCCATGTAGTTGTAGCACAGGTGTGGAAAACCCGAGTACATTTCTTGGTTTTCATTTAGGTAAATTTAAGAATAAAAATTGCCGTATTTTGTAACTAGCCTCGAAAAAAAAATCGATTCGCTTGCTAGTCGTCTCAGTCCTGAAAAGCTAATTTTGTTAAATGGGCAAGTGTTGCCGTTTTGCGTTAACGGAAGCTATGGATGAATTCATCTGACTGTGTTTGCAGGAGACCAACGTGATCACAAAGATCTCGATAGATCAGCAAACGTTCTCCCTCGTCGAGCGCAACGATTTAAGGTAGCTACGTCACGCGATTTGCGTATCTTGAAAAAAAAGAAGCCTTGGAGCCGACTGGCATACAACTGCCGGAGCTTATCCCGGTTTCTGTAGCACGAAGCGGCTAGGAGTATTGCTACTCCCCCTGGACGGGATGCTAGTCTATCGCAGGTCACTCCCCCGCAATTTGTTAGGTTTCCCCAACACTTCGCCGGTACTCATTTATACTCCTGGGTGGAGAGAGGGACTGTGAGAGTCAAGTGTCTTGCCCAAGAACACAACACAATGTCCTCGGCCAGGGCTCGAACCCGGACCGCTCGATCTGGGGACGAGCGCACTAACCATGAGACCACCGCGCCTCCACGTATCTCGAAAAGTTTAGCCTCTTTTTTTATCAAGTTCATGGTTTGTGATCTGATCTGAAGCTTATATTATACACTCTATTTCGGAGAATAGGCCACTGACGAATCGCTTCCAATTACCCCCGGTCCCTGGCCAAGTGTTCCATCTCTGTCCATGCGTAGCCTTTCGACTGGATGGTGCATTCCGCATTAATCTTCTTCACACCCTTAACCATTATTGTTCCTTTATGGTTCATCATTATCTCTTTGGTGTTTTTCTGTCTTAGTAAATTACTACTTTCAGATTTCCTTCAATTAAAAAGGCAATTTTGTACGTGGCTAAAATAACTCAAATGCCGTGACTGAGCTCCCTTAACATGACAGCGTACTGGGAAGTATAAACCATCTTTTATTTTAATATCCCACTATTCTGATTATTACGCGATTTTACCATGTTAGATCAATATGATCCCGTATTGCACTGTAGAGTCGTACTCTACATAGTAAATGGTTTGAACCCGGGAGTATCAGTAGTTCGTATAGTGTGATCGTCCGGGTGAGGGTAGTTCTGAAAAGAACTGTTGTTGGTGACTGACGTTTCGACAACCTGAGCGGAACTCATCTTCAGAGTCAAGTCAACAGTGTTTGTCAGTCGATGGTGTTATAAGTCGACAAACACTATTTACTTGACTCTGAAGATGACTTCCGCTCAGGTTGTCGAAACGTCAGTCACCAACAACAGTTTAATTTTCCAGAACTACCCTCACCCGGACTATCACACTATACGAACTAGAGTCTTGCTTTGCTTTCGCCTTTCGCACGCGCTTTATTCGATCGATATCCCACTTGTTATAGAGGCTTCTGCCTACACCGAGAAAATACAAGTGACTCGTAGGATATTCCATGATATACCACTCAACAGCCTTGCGTAACTAGCAACTAGGCTAATACACTAAAATTTCATCTTACGTTTGCTTTCTATAACCCAAAGTTCAGGCAGTTGATTAAAATATCTTTTCTTAACTTAAGCCTTTACCAAGCCAGTCTCTACGATCGACGATGAAATACCTAACATTAGACCTAACGTGCGATATTGCAATGTTCAACTGTGGTCAGATGCTCTATATATTACCTATGTCTTTCAGCTCTGGCCTTCAAAATGTGAGTATGGCACAATCGGATGGCGGTGTGTTGTGTTCATACAGTAGGTGGTTGTAGTCTCGCTGTACCTCTTTAATTGACTGGTTTTTAATGTCTGAAACAAGGTGCGGTTTTGGTGAGCTGTAGGTGCCTTGTTTTGAATGTCTTCGATAATGACAAGCATTCGTGCGGAATACATCTTGTTCCCCCGTGGATAAGCACGATGTTGTCCGTTGGAGGCAGTTATAGCTACATACTCGAGCGTCTGGCCTCGGAATATCAACTCTGCAGCAAATATTACATGTAACTGAGAGATCCACCAACTGTCTTTGTCGTATTGTGTAGGAAAGGGCAAAATGTGCTTGATGGACTGATGATGAAAAGCGTTAAAGACAGCATCGAACCATATCACTGGAACGACTATCGGTGGTTCTTTGATACCACATATCAATCGTCTTCTTTCCAAAAGCGCCTTACCATTACCGTTATAGTTTACAACACCAACTGCTGGTTCATCATCCAAAAGCCATTGTTCAAAGGCTCTAAACGGTGTCAGTCTCTTCATTTCTTGAGAACTAAACCAGTTGAATCCAAGATCTACATCATAATCTAAGAAGATGTAGTAATGGTAGTGACGTATTCTCTCTATTGCAACAAAGTAAAGCAGATTTCGCCCTGTGGTCCAGGTGCTTTCTTTGGCAAATACATAGGAAATGTGTGATGGCTTCTCGTCTTGACATTCCTCTTTGTAACTTAGTACTATTACGTCACAGTTGCAGGTCTTATTATCTCCGATCCTTGTCGATGAGGCCAAGTGTTGAGGAAGACATTGTTCGGTTTGAGTGAGATAAATGAATGGCTTTGAAGTTATAGAAATTGACTTGTCACTTGTTGTCGTTACTGTCGAATTGGATTCGGCTTCACGGAAGTGGGCAGCTCTTGAAGTAACTACTTTAGCAAAGATCAGAAGAGAACGACAAAGAAAATTGATTTTGTTGTGACTATTAGAACAATAAATTAGAGTTTCTTTCACACACATTCCGGGAAAAGTCACGTGGCCTTGAAAGCGATTATCAACGGTTTTACAGAGACGCTCGCTGCAATTTTCTTTTTTTTCTACCCTTTATTGAACTTTACACTTTAACAAAATCGCACGTATTGAATTGTCCTTGGTAAATTTGCAGTTGCTTTTACGTCCGCGCACTCTTTCTTCAATGATTTCAAATTTTTAACTCAAGAAACTGTTAATGTCCTTCTTTCAGTCTTCCCAGGAATTTAATTATCCATTTACATCTTAACTTTCTTCCAAAACTTCGGAAAAACGATAAAAACGTCGCATTTGGTGGACGACCGACAGCCACTGCACCCTAATTAAACAATAGAGTGTTTATGTCGAGGAACTATCGGCTGATAGTTGCCTTGCGGAAATTTGCTGTTCCTAAAACAAATATACAAGTTTTAAGAACATCAAATTTCCAAGGGCAACTATCAGACCAATAGTTCCTAGACAGTAACACTCTATTGTCTTTATTGTTCACCATTAAATTTCTTCCGCGCGCCAGTTCAAAAATCGCATTAATTTTTTTAAAATTTTTACGATAAAAGCCGTGAAAAGCCAAAGAAAAAATTTGAAAATAAAAAGCAGATAAAAACCCCATATAATTCAATTTCAGTTGCTTCTTTTCTATAAGCCCGCTTGTTTACAGAAAACTTTTCACGGACGAGTACTATCCATCCGGGTATTTTTCTTGGACGGGCACTATGGGCTTATAGTAGGGAGCTTAAGCAAACCACGACGACGACGGCAACGAGAACGTCACCAAACAAAAGGTTTAATGAGAAAAACAATAGCTGTGCATGTCCGTTATAAATCTTTGTACATTTCTTTGCCGTCGTCTGCAAAACAACAACGTAAAATGACCAAGTTCTGCGTCGTCTACAAAACGTGGACGACGACGGCTAATTGTTCGTATTTCTGTTTGGAACTGAACTCCGTCGTTGCATATTTAGCTTAAGCACGTTTTTAGAGCCACTGGCGTACTGAACAGATCTAGACAATGGCGAATTTCGCTTGTAAAATATAGGTTCGTTTTTTACTAAGCGTCGTCCTCGGTTTCGTCGTCGTCGTTGGTTAAGCTCCCTAGTGTCTTTCCGCAGATGAACAATATCGCGTCACGTGATCAATTTAAACCAATAAGAATCGGAGAAAATTTAGTGGTGAACTGTAATGGCTGATAGTATACGAGTAGTTCAGCCAATCAGATTGCAGCATTTGCATTAGTATACTAGTAAAATTCTACTAAAACTAATTAGAGTATGATACGAAATGATGTAATCGAAAGGGCCTGTGCAAGGACAGCAAAAGAGGGTTAATTGCAGATCTCGGCCGATGGAAACGAAGCACAAAATTTGTCATTCAATATCCTATGGCAATTAAGGTCACTAAACTTTACACTGATGCTAATAGGAATTCGCTGTGCATTCTTGAAGGTAAAAAAAATGTAAGGTTTTCTTACCTGTATAGTTTCCATCCAGTCTACGTAACTTAAATGTTGAACTCCAGCGTGAAAGAATAATTATAGCCAAAAAAGACAATGCAACAAAGAGAGCAGTAAACAACTTCAGGAATTCTATTTTCTTCATAACTTCAGCAGATTAGTAGTAGACTTTTTCCAGCACAAAACCTTAAAAAGAAAGATACTGAATTACATAGTGTGATGAACCTATAAATGTACAGCATGTAACATCATAAACCCCTAACACTTACAACAGACGTAATAAGGTTAACCGTAAATGTCATGAACCGATCAATTCCAATTGGCAGTCACATGATTTCGAGCGCAATTTGGAAAAAAAATACGCACGGGTAAATTTTATAAAGGCTAACAATTTGTAGCAATTTGTAGTCTCTACGAGTTTATATTTGTTGTAAATTGTACTAGGAAAGCAGTACGTTTTTTCATCTTTGAGGTTGCAGAATTTGCGAAGGAAATCAAAAAGCAAATGAAAAGCAAAAACAATAGAACAAAAATGCAAAGTGAACAAAGGGCCTGCTGCAGTTCTCTAGGCTGAACTGTTTTTCAAGGGTTTGTGAAACTATCTGCCTTTTTTGTGGCTACTCTTGCTAGGTAACGTAGCCACAAGTTAGGATAACTCCTGCCTTTCTCGCCAATTTTTATTGACTACTTACGCGCAACGTAAACGTCCTGGTTGGGAGCTCGAGTTTTCAGGCTGAAGAGTTTATTTATGATATGTTTGTCCTATTTTGGACTAGTAATCACACACAGCATTCAAACAATGTGCACAGCGAGTGTTTCTTTGTAAAGAGATTTTAGGCTTCTTGAAGGCGTGGAGAGAATTTTCTTTGAAAAAGGTCGCGGAAACGATCGCGATATTGTGAGATGGGCATTAGTACAGTTCAGCATTGCGAAATGCTATATGTACTATTGATCACAGACGTACATAGATACATAAATACAAACTTTAGATTTTAGGCTTCTTGAAGGCGTGGAGAGAATTTTCTGCGAAAAAGGTCGCGGAAACGATCGCGATATTGTGAGATGGGCATTAGTACAGTTCAGCATTGCGAAATGCTGTATGTACTATTGATCACAGACGTACATAGATACATAAATACAAACTTTATTGAAGCTCCCTAAGTGGGTTTTTCAGCTACAATAGAAACGAAAAATACAAATTGAAATGCAATAGTAGCAATAAATACATCAAAGGTAGAAATGCTACTTTCCCTATATTAAAGATTCAAAGATACAATAAATAACACAACATCCATGCTTGCTAGCTGCTGTAGGTACATGCGAAGCAAAATAGCTTGCTGGACACTGACACCTGCTTGAAAGCTGTGTCTGTTGTGAAATGTGAAAACATAACACTTTTTGATAGTAAGAGAGAACCATCCAGTGTGTCATATTTGAGAAGGCTCTTGGAAGGTTGCCCAGACATGGATTAAGGACACTAGAGGTATAACACTTATTTGTGAAACAAACAGTGATGGTAAGAGATAGAAAACCATCCAGTATGTCATATTGATATTTGAGCAGACTTTTGGAAGGTTGCCCAGACATGGATTAAGGACACTAGAAGTCGGAGGAATGGGAAACTTCTTACTTAGAGCAGTAGAATATCATTTATAGAATGATGCAAGTTGTAATTTTAGAAATTAGAGTTGCTGATGTTCAATATTTCCAAAATAGTCCCGATTGATTAATACAAAGTGTTTAAGATATGACATGGTACGTCTTAATACATGATCATGTTCAGGGGCTTCATCAACGTTTACGGCAAAAAAGGCAACTGGTTTTCAGAGAAGGGCAAACTTTTACAGAACATGAATGCCATCTGATCAAAGTGCAAAAGGTAGAGCAAGAGTGCGATATAACCACAAAGACAAAACATGGCTTCTGATCAAAAGGCAAACCTTTATGCATACATGACCATAGAACAAAGAACAAAGCCGAAAACCAATATTGAGTTGACTATTTCAAAGTTTCATGAGATGATTACCCAAGGTTCGGGCACCGTATATTGGTATTTGTTGTTATTATATAAGCATGCACTACTCAATATGACAAAGCTAAGAAGGTCCTTGCATTGTTGAACACCTTTGTAGTGAAACAAGTGTTGATGATGTTGAATCGGGTTTGTAAAACATGCTATAGACATGTGGTAAGGTATAAATTCCATGTGTTGTTTGTTGTTAATGGCATGATATTTCCACAAACGATGAATAAGAATGCTGCTAGCACCAAGAATTGCATTTAAAAGAATGTTTTGCATTGTCATTGGATATCAACACTTATAAGGCAGTTCAGGCTGATGATTGGTTGACGAGTAATACCAATCTCGATCTATAGAGATGATGGGATTGCTTTTAATCCAGAATGAGTTTTTCATACAATGAAGAAATTCACAACATGAAAATGTTAGCAATGTTGTATGGGATATTCAATCATGAGCAGCAATAAATGCACATAGCAATGATGTTCAATTAAAAAAGCAATAGGAGATCAAGATCAATAAAGTAATTATGAAGCTGAAATGCTTGCAGGTGTTACCTTCTGCTGAAGCAATGTTTAGTTAGCCAACATATATTTTGGCACCCGTTATGCTATAAAAAGTCAGTTGATGTCAACATAGCATCAGTAATAGATTGTCTATTATATTTAGAGATGAAACTCTGAAGAATTAGCATATCCTGGAATATTCCTCGGTCAACGCCGGCCAGAAGGTAAGCAGTTTGTAACATGTCAAACACGAGAGACAGTGTTTCATCGGGATATCCAAACATCGAGAAGAGAGTTGAAAATACGACGCACAGCAGAGTATTTTTGACGAAATTCGAGGTGTTTGGATAGCCAACACTGTCTCGAGTGTTTGATATATCTTCTCAATCAGTATTGAACCAGAACACCATAAATCATATGGTAAAGTTGTTGATGCCTCAGTCATGGCAAATAGTATATATAAATCAACTAACATTATTTGTCTGACGTGTAACAACACGACCCTGATAGTAGATATAATGTTGTTAAGTTTCATAAATGTAAGCTAACCACTTAATAGTCTCCTAGACACATCAGTAATAAAATATATTAGTATCACCCAACTAGTGGACTAATGCAAATCCTGCATTTTAATTGGCTACGCTACTAGAGGACTATTAGTAATAGTCCTCGAGTAGCGAAATTGGTGCAATCGAGCGTGACGCTTTCTCACGTTTTATTCCCAAATAAATATTTGTTCAACTTGCATTTGCTAACTTTATTACTGCCTTTTCTGTCCGACTAGTAGGGTGATACTAAAAGAATTCGACCCTTCGCCCTCAAGGGCCACGGGTCAATAGCCCATTCGGCTTTGCCTCATGGGCTATTGACCCGTAGCCCTTACGGCCTAAGGGTCTAATTAGTAATTAATCCTTGACAATGGCTTGGACCAGATGTTGTGCACTTACACTGTCCTGGACACAAGTATGAACAATTTTTTTAAAGACACAGGTTGCACTGAAATCCAATTACTTGAACATGTTTCAACCAAAACCTTTAGGTTTACAGCCAGTGACAAAGACATCTTGTAAGCTGCATCACAGATATTTAGAATGTCATATACAGGAACCACTGAGCATCATTTGACTTGGGCTAGTAGGAAGCACATAGCAAGTGACTGTTATGGTCTTAAATAACTTGACACTTAGAGCGTCAAAACTGCTGAATTTTAAATTTGTCATTTCCAAACAAATGATTATTCATCATCTATAACAATCACAAAAATCTAGGATGGAGGACCTTTCAGCTATGTACCATTTCTCTGGGAGCTTTGCATTCCCTAGTATACTGCATTGTAATTTGAGTTAAAAAATTGCTACAGTCAATAACCAATATGCTCTATTTATTGATCACAAGAAGAGAGCTTCATATGTGATTAACTGGT